>NC_073744.1:164138267-164438267 GCF_029784135.1 Toxorhynchites rutilus septentrionalis | reverse complement strand
AAACAATGCTTGCGTTTTTTTAGCATTGAGTTTCAATAAATTTTGAAATGCCCACTTTCTTATTGCTTCAAGGTCTTCATTGATTATGCCACTAGTTTCATTCATATTTCTATTATTACAATTGAAATATAATTGTACGTCGTCTGCAAATAAATGTATGGAAGAGTTCCTGATCACACTTGGCAAATCATTGATGTAGAGACTGAAGAGAATTGGGCCTAGAACAGAGCCCTGAGGAACACCAGAATAAACTGGCAAAAAACTGGATAATATCTGATTACAAGAAACTGCTTGTTGACGGTTGACCAAATATGAATGGACCAGTGAAACTGCGCTCCTGTTGAAATTGAAAGTATTTTCCAGTTTGTGGCACAGTAAAGGGTGTGTCACATCAAATTGCATCACGGGAAAAACGCTGTAGAAATTTAATTTTTAGGAATTATATCTTCAGCTTTCGCTTATAATCAGATAAGAGTGTATAGATCACGTTGGCCATGCTTCACTGTCAATTTTTCGTAAATTTGGAAAAATGTCGTCGAACGAAAAAGAGCGTCGTGAATTAATCCTGCGCACTCATTTCGAGAATCCGGAGTTGTCACATCGGGACATCGGTAAGATGCTGGGAATCGTCCAATCCACGGTCAGCAGAGTACTAAAACGATACTTCGAGAACCTAACCATCGACCGGAAGGCGAAGAACGGCAAAAATGGATGCTCCGTCAGTGAAAAAGATCACAAGCGCGCAGTTAAGCAGTTTAGACGTGATCCGAGAAGTTCGGTCCGGGATGTCGCCAATAAGCTGAATTTGTCAAGTTCATTCGTCCAGCGGACCAAGCAGCGGGAGGGCCTGCGTACATACAAGGTTCAGAAGGCTCCTAACCGCGACGAAAGGCAAAACATGGTGGGGAAGACGCGAGCCCGGAAGCTGTACACCGAAATGCTGACGAAGCCGCATTGCCTGGTAATGGACGACGAAACCTACGTCAAAGCGGACTTTCGTCAGCTGTCGGGCCTGTTGTTCTTCTCCGCAGAGGACAAATGCAGCGTTCCGGAGGAGATTCGCAAGCAGAAACTATCCAAGTTTGCCAAAAAGTACATGGTGTGGCAAGCGATCTGCTCTTGCGGAAAGCGGAGCGCCCCCTTCGTGATGACCGGCACGGTAAACGGGCAGGTTTACCTTAAGGAGTGCCTACAGAAGCGCTTACTACCACTATTGAAGCTGCACGAGGGCCCGACCATCTTCTGGCCGGATCTCGCTTCGTGCCACTATTCAAAGGACGTGTTGGAGTGGTACGAAGTCAACGGGGTCACCTTCGTGCCAAAGGAAATGAACCCGCCCAACGCGCCGGAGCTTCGCCCAATAGAGAAATAATGGGCGATTATGAAGCAGGCCTTCCGGAAGAACCCAAAAGTTGTCAAATCGGAGCCGGACTTCAAGAGAAAATGGATTTCTGTTCATAAAAAACTACAACCTGACGTTGTACAGAACCTTATGGACGGGGTAAAGAGGAAGGTGCGAGCATACGGGCTTGGGCTCGAAGTATGAATAAAAAGAAAATGCCAAAAGTTGTTTAATAGTTTTTATTTTACTGTCTAAAATTTTCAAAAGGATCGGTCTACTGGGCGAATTTCTACAGCGTTTTTTCCGTGATGCAATTTGATGTGACACACCCTTTAAAAGATGTTAAATAGTGTCGAACGCCTTAGAAAAATCTAAGAGAATAAACACAACCCTACTGCCTTTATCTAAAATAACACCAATGTCATCACAAATTTTTAACATTGCAGTTTTAGTGCAGTGGCCGGAACGATAGCCAGACTGAAAGGGCGATAATAGATTATTATTGTGAACATAGGAACATATCTGGTTCTTCAGCAACCTTTCGAAAACTTTGGACAATGCGTTCAAAATGCTGATAGGGCGCAAATTGTCTAATGAAGCTAAATTTGACTTTTTTCGGAATGGAATTATTTTAGACATTTTCCATAACTTGGGATAAATGCACGTGTCAATAATTTTGTTGAAAATGTTAGCTAATGATTCTAGTAGTAAAGGTAAAATACTTCTGATAAAACTAATGGGCATATCGTCGAGACCAACAGCATTCGATGTAACTTTGTGTACAGCATTAATGATTTCGGTTATTTGCAACGGTCTGAAACAAAAGCTATTTTGATTATTGGCACTGGAATTGGTCATAGACTGAATAGGCGATGAAAATTTTTTCTGAAACGATTCATTAATTTCATTTGGACTGAAATTGCATTCAATATTAGAAGAAGATTTTCCAAGTCCCAACTGTCGAATTTTCCGCCAAAAGTCTTTGGGAGACATATCACCACTTAGTTGAGTGTTGTAGTAATCACGCTTGGCTTGAGCAATTAATCGATTAGCTGTGTTTCTTAAAACTTTGAATATGTTAAAATCATGGTTGTTCTTAGTTGACTTTCATTTTCTGTACTATAACATATTACAATAAATTGATGGATTGATGGATTGGAAGGACCGAGAGCGCTTGGAAGGAAAGGTGAACATGTTTTAAAACTGCATAACTTTTAGGAGGGGAACAATAGGTCTCGATCGATCAGTGCTATCTGAATTTGAATATTGAACCATTGATTTTTCATTTTGTGATTTGTCTTTGCTTTACGCAAAGGCACACAAGCGTCACGAATGCATTTCAAACTATTATTGAACATTTCTACCAAATCATCTGGATGACTAATAGAATAAAAATGGTTCCAATCAAAATCGTTAAATTTACTAAGAGCTGCATTTAGATCGATCGTCTTGTAATCTCTATAGAAAAATTCCTTATTAGTCAATTGTACGTCATAATTCACTGATGCATATATCATGTCATGATGTGAAATGTTGGGAACACTGATTTGACCAAATCTTAGTACATTTTCAAAATTATCAGTGATCAAAAGATCTAGCTGGGAAGACCCTGTTGAATGGAAAAAAGTTGGTTCTTTTCCAACATTGGACAAACATAGTGATGTGAGCGTAGCATGAAAACGTTCAGTTTTTGGGGTTCGATTCATTAGATTGGTGTTAAAATCGCCGATTAATAGTATGTTATTATGTATACTTTTAAAAGAAGTAAGCTTTTCGTGAATAAGTTCTGAGCAGTCGTGATCAGGATGGTTGTATGTCAATCCAATGAGTATGATATCATTGAGGGTAGATAATTCAATGAATGTGAATTCTGTATGTTTTCCATGTATTTCGACGCAAGAAGATTCCAAAAGTTTATACTTGAAACATTTTTTCACATATATCATCAGTCCACCACCTGTTTTTCCAATTCTATCGCTTCTTATAGTGTTATATCCATCAATTGTTATTGTATCATTACTTCTCGATTCATTCTCACACACACAACCAACATCTACACTGGACACACTCAATATTTGACTAAACTCCTCAAATTTTACCATTTGTCTGGCACACATACTTTGCATATTCAAACAGCACATCGAAAGCTTATTTTGAATGAATGCCGATTTTAGTACAATTCCTGGCAAACAAATCTGTGGAGAGGCATTGTCGCAATTGGTACTAGCCATAGTCGTAAACAAACATGTTCAAAAAGCAATGTAACATAAATAATCGGTCAAGAATTGAACTATAACATATTACAATAAACATTTTCTAACTAGCCATTTGAGGCGCAAATGGACTTGAATCAATATTAGCACAAATTTCTATTATATGATTCTTTACAATCGATTAAACGCACTATTACACAGCGAAAAAAATGAACTAGTCATAACACACTAGCTTCAATGGATTAATTGTAACTTCATTTGAATAGAAACAGCATCAGTCATTCACAGCAGTGACGTTCATCCAGAACCCATCCAGTGCGCATCGGCAGCAGCGGCAGCAGCGTCAGCAACGACAATACAGCAAATGACTTTTAGGAGAGGAGACAATGGATTGTTTTAAGGATGGATTGGAAGGACCGAGAGCGCTTGGAAGGAAAGGTGAACATGTTTTAAAACTGCATAACTTTTAGGAGGGGAACAATAGGATGAAACAAGGAAGGAATCAACAGGAAAACAAAATCTTAATAGGAAAGGTTAATTGAATAATCTCCATCAGCTGATCCATGGTTTCGACACAACGGTTCTCACTTTCTGAATTCCTTTTAACAGAGACGATTCCATCTCGAGTGGTCACTGAGTGCAGCTTGCCATCATTCTTCGCGGAGAGAGCCTTGCTTTTAATCGCCCTATCAGCAACAGCTAGGTTTTCGTTTACGAAAAACCTGTCCTTCGATTTGAATCCCAGTAAGTTCAGCGTTAACGATCTTGATCTCATGTACTTAAAATAGAAGTCATTGCGTTGATTTGAGATGGCGAATTGCAGCAATATTAAGTACGATTTCCCCGGTTGCTTGGTAGCCTTGTGTAAACGACGAATATCCACAGCCGGAGCAGCAGCGTAAGTGAGTTCCAGAGCATGGCAGCATTTCTCAAAATATTCCATAAGATTTTCGCCCTGCACGAATGGTACTCCACTGATGAGAAGATCATTCCGATTCAGCGAACGTGTGAGATTTTTTTCGGTGTGCTGTATACTCTCTTTGTTATGGTTCACACAACAGCTTAAATCGGCGACAGATTTTTCCAATGTACTATAAACTTGTTCCAGGTCCTTCTTAATTTCCATTTTAAGATTGTTAATTTCAGCGTTCATCTGTTTTGAGAGTTCATCCTTCGTGGCGGAACGCTGCTCGGATATTCGAGTAGCTAACTGGGAAATGGTCATATCATCGTTCTCACTGTTTACCGCTTCATCAGGTTTCATATTGGTACCGCATTTAACGACATTTCTCCTTGTGCTCATGTTGGCTGAGATGATGAGATTCTTTGAGGTACAATAGGCGGGATTTAATTTGATACTTTCAGCTTTTTGTTGACGTATTATTCAGGAATAAAACCGGCTCGTTTTAACAGATTTACAACGATATCTGGTCGTGACAAAACTTTCACAAGACGACTGATTTTACACTTGACTGACAGAATCACACTTGAAGAAACATACAACAGATTTCCACACTTTTCAAGCTATTTGCGCCAGCTACCAAAATTCTAGCTGCACTTCATTACCACCATATTGCCATATTGCCACCATAGTGTTTACTGCTGAGGGATTTTTTGATTAAGGAAATAGTTTCAGTACTGATTTCAGAGGATCATAGACGGTTTAATAAAAGAATCTCTTAGTTCATATTGCTTTCATACATTCTTTACTGTTAAGATGTTCATATGTAACTAATATGAATTTAATAATTTCAATGTCAAGAGTTGTATTGGAATAAGGAATACGCGGCCTGAGGTCGTCCAAAGATAATCCTCCGTCGCCTTGAAATAATAGAATTATATAGATTTCTCCCAAAGGTAACGCAGAGAATCTTTCGGTGAAAAGTACGTGCGATAAAGAATATATAAATTTATCTCGGATACGTTCTCAGGCTTCCCAAAGTTAATTATCCGCCATCGCGATTGGATTTGGCATTCTCATGGATGACGAAACATACGTCATAGAAGATTCCAGAACGCTGTCGGGACCTCAATGTTTTACCAAATCGATTGGAGAGATACGGATACGACTGTTGCGATGTAAAAATCCGGCCAAAAAGTGCTCGTTTCGCAAGCCATTTGCACGTGTGGCATACGATCGTAAATTTTTTGACGTAGGACTACGTCTAACCGGAAGATATAGGGGGTGAAATGGAAATCTAGGCACTGAACAAGTAGGAAAAAATGCAAGATTTGGAACGCTTATAACTCGAGCATTTCTCAATAGATCGGAAAGGTTTTTGCATCAATTGATAGGAAATATATCTACGCATCTATCATAACGAATAACATTTCATTTTTCTTGAGATAAATAATTGAATTATTGTGAAATATCAAGCATTGTCCAAATGCACTATGTGCCCATTTTTGATTGGTCCATTTTGTGCTCCTCAAATCGTACCGACCAAAACGGGCAACCAGAGCAGCAGCGAAGTAGAATGAAACACGATTGGAAAGGAAAAAGGAAAAAGAATGAACGAAACATTGGTCACAGTCTCACACATGAGTAATTCTCGAGCCAGCCAGTCAGCTTAAAAATCCCCGCTCCGCTGCCGTAACGATCATTCTTTGTGTGGACACCGACTGGACAACATCGTTGCTGGACGAGCTGGACGGCGAGGGATCGAGTGCCTTTCTCAAAGCAAGAGGGAGAAGGTGGTAGCGCTGGAGTAGAGTAGAGTTTTCAAAGGGCATTTCTCAAGGCTAGAGACGAATGAACCGCAAAAGTTTAAAGTCTCTATAATACAATACCTTCCTTTCTTCCGTAACGATCATTCTCATTAAAACCGTACACCACATCGGTTCGCATCACAACACATCAACAAACCAACCCAAGCAGTCATGTCTGGACATGGTAAAGTAGGAAAAGTAAAGAGAAAGGCAAAACCCCGCTCGAACCGTGTTGATCTGGAGTTCCCCGCAAGGGTAGCTAGGCCGAGCGCGTTAGTACCAGTGCACCAGTCCACCTAGCCGGCGTTATATAGTTTCGGCCGCCGAAGTGATCGAGTTAGCTGGCAAAGCTGCTCGCGACGATAAGAAAACCCGCATTCGGAACAGAACACATTCGTTTCGGTGGACATCAAGACAACAACAGGCAGTAGCAGCGAGTGGCGAGTGGCGAACGCAATCGCAAAACGGCAGCTGGTAGCAGAAGAAAAAAGTTTGTTCTTTATACAAACTGCTTTGGTGGCAAATCCAGAACAAGGCGGCATCGAGGGCGTTCGAAATGTTTTTTTTTTCAAAACCACGAGTACAAAGTTTTCTAAATTGGAACCATTCCATAAAACACGGCGCTTATCAGGGCCATTAAACCTTTCAAAAAAGAGTTTACGAAATACAGTTCAATGCTTTCTAAAATAATATCCAAAATAATAATAAAACACAAATTGATTTTTTCATAATTTGTTTGCCAGGATCTGATGAGTATGTGAATTTGTCAGTTGTTCTGAGCTTATTGATAGTTGGGGACTTTCCTGATTATTCAATTTTCACCAATTCTCAAATTGTTTCCAGACTGAAAGTACAGTAATTTACAATTAGTTCGACAGTTAGCTAATTGGACGGACATGTAATGCGACATAATTAGTTGGACATTTTTGTAAACATAGAGATCCAAATTATGACCCCACATTGAAAGTCGACACTGTACCACTGTCATCGCAAATGTTCAATCACAGGTTAAAATCGCCTCCAAGCGACACTGAGTGGTGCTTCGGCACGTCGTGGGGTCTTTTAAATTGATCATTCAGTTTTCACAAACCCATGTATGGTGTCCGAATTAAAAGTGGCTTCAAATTACAACACATTGTATGCAGGATGGCATTAACGAATTTTCTCGGTAGCAAGAACTGCTTTCTTTGGTTGATAACTGATGTTGAAAATTGACTGACGTTACATCTGCATTGCATAGAGAAATAACTAAGGAGCAACACGATGAGCTATGTATTTCCTGCTGCTCTGTTCTTATTTTAAAGGACTTTAATCCGAAGGTCATTCGTCCCTGTATTTACTGTTGGTTTTTCAGAACGCTTATAGCTCGTTTATTTCTCGACAGATCGTAGAGTTCGTCTCCAAAACCTCAGTTCTTTTTCATTTTTATTTACTTTGTTTGCGGAGACTACAAATCTTACAATTCATTCGTCTCCGAAACCACAGCTTAAGGTACGGTAATGTGCTCAATAGTGAAATATATGATAGTGAACGAGCTGATGCCTACCTATGCATTCCCTATCACAGTCATCATTTTGATTGTACGATATGTGTATACGCCGAAAGATGCCCGACGTTGAACATTTAATAAGTACAAAGCCTTCAGAAAAAAAAATCAAGAATCAAGTTTGTAAAAAAAACGCAAAAACACAACACCAAAGGTTCTTTTCAGAACCCCCAACATGTTCATAAAGAGTAAACAGTAAACTAATCCATTTTTCAGGTAGATAGGTAGGTATTCACGTAGGAGAAGAAAATAAAACAATATATTTAAAATATATATTTAGCAAAAGTTGTCCCCTTTGTATAGTCCTACGTCACTCCGGTTATGTCACCGACATTACCCACCCGTCTTTTTTTTCACAAAAGGGATTATAAATGCCCAAATTTATGTGGAAGAATGCTTGAAGAAAAGATTTCTTCCACTTTATAGAAAGCACGAGGTTCCTTCTCTATTCTGGCCGGATTTGGCATTGGTACATTATGCTAAATCCACTCTACAATGGTTTTCAGGAAACAACATCATGTTCGTCGAAAAAGACCTCAACTCACCCAACTGTTCCCAGATGCGGCCAATTGAACGTTACTGGGTAATAGTCAAGGCCATGTTCAAGAAGGAAGGTACAGTGTCTAAAAATATGTCACATTTCAAGAAGAATTGGTACGCAGCTTCCAGATAGTGCACAAAGACTACTGTTCAGAATTTGATGAGTGGAGTTAAATCTAAAGTTCGATAATTTTTTTAGAAATCAACAATAAACTTGCTTTTTTTATTTCATTGCTATGTAAACTTAACATTCTTTAATAAAATTTATTTTGTAAACATTTTCTGAACGTTTTCATTTTTCATGTTTTTATTTTGATGTTTGAAAGTTTAAGACAAACTTTCCGATATACTCTATATGCAAAAATATATGTTCCATTTGTATGATAACCCATCTTAGAGAGGGAAGAGGAGTATCAAACCACCATAGAAACATTTCTTGCCTCCTAAAACCGTCACATGCCAAATTTGACTTCATTTGCTTGATTAGTTATCGAATTATGCAGTCCCTTCCCCCTTAGAGAGGAGGGAGTGTCGAACCACATTTCTTGTCCCCTAACAACCGTCGCATGTCCAATGAGGTTTACTTTTTTTCATCTGTTTGGTTAGTTCTCGAGTTATGCAGAAATTTGTGTTTAATTTGTATGACAGCAGATCCCCCTTCCCCATTAAGAGGGGGAAGGGGTCTCGAACCATCATAAGAACCATACCCGGCCCCAAAGATCCCTACATAAAAATTTTCATGCCGATCGGATCAGGAATTTCCAAGTCTATAAGAATCAGACTGAAAGACAGACAAACATAACTAAATTTTGACGTAGGACTATTCTACTCTACGGTCACTCTACGAAATTGAAAATGAGGCATGTAACGATTCATTAGGAGATTTCAAATGCATATTACGCAAAATCGTTATTGCGATATATGTTATGTTGTATACCATTAGACAGGAAATTTATCCAGCAATTTTTTTGCTCAAAACATGTACACTGAATATAGTGAAAAACGTAAACCATTTGATAATTAAAATGGATATGTTATTGCGATTGTACTAGCCACTGGTTTTCACCCACAACGCAACGATCTTGTTGCCTACATACAGGCGTTAGCTCACAATGTGAGTCGATGCGATTATGAATTATTCTCCATTTGCCGATAACAGGCAATTATCAGTTGGCAGAATCAATTATCTTGGGATGATCGTAGAGATATTCTAGGATGATTTTACTCTATTCACCCCAAAGATTTGACGAGAGCCTGGCTCAAAAGGCTAAACGTTGATAGAGATTTTATTAGGTTGATGTTCAGATTGTTGTCCAATCAATTGCTCCTAACAATTTAGGTGATTGTGCTCCAGGATATCATGATATCAAGCATGTTGTTTGGTAATGTAGAAAATGCAATTAAAGTGTTTGCTGATTTTGCTGCTGATTTAGGTTTTCGAAAGGGTATACTCACATATGTCAGATCATGATAGCTTAAGTAGTCGCGATCTTAGTATTATGTTACCCATATTTTATTTTTCCTGCTTCACTTTCACGTGTCCATTCTCCTTTCCCTTTCCTATAAATAAGCAGAACTCAATACCCGATGAGATCAATTTACTACACGAACTTCCCAAGAGAGCACTGATGGCCATAGAATACTTATAATCATCACCTGTCTATAAAGTTGTTACAGTCCTTTACAAACAATATTCTGGACGACTTAGCAACGTATGATGCTGTTTTTATCCATACTATATTTCTGTATTTATAGATTTACTAGCTGACCCGGCTAACTTCGTCCCGCCCAAAATTTATTTATCGTTATCACATCCACGTTTTCTTACTAAGCGCTGTTCACGGGTCCAATCGCAGAATTATTCATTGATTGATCTTCTAATCTACCATTAAAAATTACCTTTTACTATAAAATTCCTAGTACTTCTACCAAAACTCGACATCATAGTATCATATTATTTTCAGACACAATTCTCGTTCAAGATTTTTCAACCACTTGCAAATAACATGTTTCTCCGTTACGTTACATGCCAAATTTGGTTTTATTTGCTTGATTAATTCTCGAGTGATGAAGAAATTTGTGTTTCATTTGTATGGCAGCCCCCCCAAGAGAGGGGGAGGGGTATCTAACCACCATAGAATTATTTATTGCACCCTAAAACCTCCACACGGCAAATTTCGTTCCATTTGCTTGATTAATTCTCGAGAAATGCAGAAATTTGTGTTTCATTTGTATCAATGAACGAACTCAATACAAATGCGATTACTACAAATAATCACAGTCCTACGTCATGTGCCTCCTAGACACAGACCCGTCTACTTTCTTCGGTGATCAAACTATGCAGTAAATTGTATCATCTAGATCTAGATCTAGATGGTCTGGTTTGGTCTAGATATTTAAATCGTAACAAACAAAAGCGTGACACGTGCACCCAAGCATCCACTTCCGCTGTCCATATTAACACAAGCAGAGAAGGGCCAAAAAGTGGAGCGCTGGAGAGCAATAAATAAAATGAATTTATTGTATTCAAACCTCCTCTCCCCAGTACTTTGATTTGACCAGATTAACTTTGATTTCCAAAGGATCGCATCGTTTAGGCAAGAATGAGGCAGCATCTTCCGCCCATAAAAACTCAATCGACTGAGCGAAAATTTACTGCTTAACGGCGGCCCTTTTTATGGACACGATTCCAAAATATTCTCGATAAGTTATGGTAAGCCATCGATTGACCGAACCTTCATGCCCCCACAAATCAGGAGAAATTCCGATATCGTTTGGTGTCGTCTTTGGCGCTTTCTCGGAACAGCGACGTAATTTATGACCGCACAAAAACACGGAGATCTCGACCGACCGGGGTAATTTATTTTGGAGGATTTCTGCTCGGCGGTAAATTGAAACACGATAGCCTGCGGCGCAGACAGACAAAGACTGCGATGATTTCCGAGCAGACAGAGAGCTCACCTTTCTGATTGGATTAGCGTAAAGCCTTCGGCGAAAAGGTTTTTCTTCTCTGGGTGGCGGAAATTTGATTGCGTAGTCGGTTTTTTTTTTCTCCTCTGGTTTAATTCCGGGATTTACAACGTATTTCTCACTGTGCGTAAGTTTGTGCGGTTGCATAAATCAACCTCAATGTGTTTTATTTGGTTTTTCTTTTTTGGGCAATATGAACTAAAGAGGGAAAGCTTCCGGGCGATGTTAATCATGGACCAATATTCGCTTCTTCGGTGAGAAGAAAAGTGAAACTCACGAAACTCGATATCCAATTTCGTAGGAGATGATTACCCTCGGGATTTGCGAAGAAAGCATCCTCGAAAAAATCAATAAAGGCAGACCCTTTTGCCGTTCGCTGTCCGTGGCTATGGTCGGTAATTAATTTAAATTATCTAATCTTTCACCTTTCCTGGAAGTTTCCGCTGGGAGCGTTACAAGAATGTTGTGCGTACGGACCGATTATACGATGCATCGGGGGAATGATTACGCTGTCAGGATGGGATTTCACGAATAATTGAATGCAAAATTGCGAAGCCGTTAAGCGTAACTCCAGCGTCGCTTCTAGCAAACATACAACAAAGTTAATTTCATGAATACGGAATTCTCCAGTCCCAGGTGCCCTGTGTGTACAAACCTCGTACATTCCATGTTCAAATTGTGTGCGAGATCTTGACTCAAATCACGTTTATGTCATATCAAGTCATGTTAGATGTGTTCTAGAGGCGCCTGGATGATATATGATACAGATGTCACTTGAGACGAGCTAAATATGGCGTCATGTGCTTCGGTGGCAGAAGCAGACAGTGAAGCAAGCAGGAAGCGGTTCCATCGCTCGTTCATTCCGAGACAATCGCCAGTCAGTTGAAATGGTTACTCCCCACCCAGATGCGGCAGTCAGCAGTAAAAATTCAATCACTTTTTTAAAAATAAGATTTACTAGATACCATCGCATTGTTGACGTAGGACCACGAAATTATTTTTTCATTTCGGTTGTTTATTACTTCAGATATTTTTGCATGCATGTTTTAGTCTAAAGTTCGCTTTCTTCATCATAGGGGAGCCGCGGGTAAGACGGACAGTGGGGGTATGATGGACAGGTGGTTGATTTGTATAGTTGCATTATGAATTTCAAATTTCTGTTGATGGGAATCCCTTCTACATGCTATTCTAGAATATTTAAACCATCCTATGACAATGAATACTGATCAAAAGTGAAATAGGGAAACAAAAACCGAAAATCAAACATGATTCAGCGTGTGGATGTAATTTTTGCGGGTTCGACATTAAGCATTTTGAGCGATTGAATAGCAAAATTGAATTTGCTGATGGTTAAATTTCGGTTTGTGAGTTGACAGAGAAGCGATATTAGGTATGTACGGAAAAATAAATTCTTTCGTAAGTGGTAAATTTAAATTAATGGAACAATTGCACTGGTGGGGTTGAAATGGGCAGTCACATCCATAATCACACCCAATGCATGATGGAAAGTGAAGGGAATAATATTCAACTCTTTTTTATATTGCTTTCTCTTTTTGTTCTATTTCAGTTACTGGACGCACAAACACTGAAAGAGAGAGCGAAATTATTCCTCTCGCGAGCGATAAACTTTTACGCCTCGTATATTATTGATCGCATGTATTTCAGCTTGAAAAATTAGTTAATCATCGTACTCAAAAAATTATATAGGGTTGTGCCTAAGACACGACCGTATTGTCGACGTAGGACTACACTCTGTCCAACTTCTATAAGACCAGGAGATGTTCTCTTGCTGATTTGTGACATTGTAAACAAGCAATGCTTCAATTTATATTCTAGTGTGTAGGCATTGGTGACTACCATACATTGCATGATTTTCATATGTGTGTGTGTGTGTGCGAGCGCTAAGCGTAAACGAATGTTTTCGTATTTTCAACTGTCATGTTTCTATAAGACCAGTTACTTTTTCCGTTGTTTTAGTTGTTTTGATCATTAAATCTGGAAAATGCCGAAGGGAAAAGTGCTCACTGAGACAGAAAAAAGACAAATCGGTGCATTTCACCAAGAAAATGTTACGATAAAAAGGAGAGAGCTCCTCGTAAATCGAAGCTCTCTGACCGGGATAAGCTTAGAACAGCTTCGAATACCTCAAAATCGCTTATGCAAATAAAGCAATATTTTAATTTAAATGTTTCTCGGGTGACAATTCAGCAAGTTTTGGTAAGAAGTTCTCACATCAAGAGTGCTTAACAGGTGAAAGCTCTTGATCTTACACTATCTCACATCGGAAGACGTCTGATTTTTGCCAAAGATCACTTGAACCGACAGTGGGGCATGTTATGTTATGACAAAGAATGTTTCCAAAACAATACATTTTGCTATATACCATAACGAAAAAGTTCTTCAATGTATAGGTTATCTTCACTGAACGTCGTTTTGAAGTTATGATTTTCCAAAGTTAACCAATGGTCCAAAAATATTTTTTTTCCAGAAATGAAAAATTCATAACTTTTGAAATACTGGACCGATTCTGATGATCGACATATCAAATTGAAGCCAATAAGAGAATCTTAAAGATACCTGACTTCAGGTACAATCTAGGCATACCGTAGATAAGTTATTTATTTTTGTATTTTGAGAATCAACTAGGTGTATTTGTGTTGTTAAGATCTCAATTCTACTTTGGAAAATGTTCATGTTTTGATTGTGTAGCACGACGTGTAACCAACGTGTGAAAAGGACTTATTTACTATAAAAAAGACAATAAATTAGAAATGTGTTTTTAACCTTTAATGAACATGCGCATTTTTCTAGAACGATGACCAGTTGGTCGACGGATTTTTAAGAAATTAAGTGCTTTATTTCCAGAGCGAGAAAAGGTGCTCGGAAAGGAATGTTCCAGATCACGCTGCGTGCATAAAAAGGCATAACCTAATAGAATTCCTGAAATATATGTCGATCACGCTGCGTGCATAAAAAGGCATAACCTAATAGAATTCCTGAAATATAACGGAATGCCGCATGTTGGCGGCATTCGTTTTTTTATAATATTTACAATGTCGCGAGTATGGCGGCGTTCATTCGTGTAGGGTTTAATTAGTTGGCAAAAAATTGTGTTAGCCAACAAAATATTGAAAAAAAATAGAATGAAAGAAATCGATTTTTAATTTCTTCTCGATGTTTTTGTCCACTACATCTACACACTAAGATAAAAAAAAAATCCGTAAAATATACCAAACCTTGAGGTCTTTTTGACCCTCTTGAGCCCCCAAACACTCCGGAACTGCACCCAATAGAAAAAATACTGGGCCATTCCAGCCATTGATACTTGAAAAAAAGCACGGGTTAATATGCAAAAAAACTGTCGATTCTGATGTCGTGCAGAACCTTTAGGTTAAGGCCAAAGTTCGCGACATAAATTAAATAAATGAAACCAAAACTAACTTGAATTGTTTTTTTTTACCCTCTGAACATTTGGTGATAATCGGAAAAAATCCTTCTACGCATATGTTCGAATTTCAACAATGACAGAGTTATACAGGAAAACTTCGATATAACGTACCCTCGTTATAACGTACCCTCGATATATCGTCACTCGATATAACGTACATTTTACCTCGATATAACGTACACATTTCCAAAGTGTAAAGGAAATTTTTTTTCAATATTTTTTTTCTGATAGAACAATGAATTATCTGTATCGTGATGCTAAAACAAGTTTTGTACCTTCAATCAATCCTGAAATACAGCTGGTTTTGTTATTCCGATTTCTAAATGAATCAAGTTTTAATCAACAGTACGAAGGGAAACATCATGAGAAAAGCTGGCTTCGTCTTCTGATTGAAGTTATTCAATAACTTTACTAAAACAGCAACACAACAATGTATTATAGACTACGTTTGTGAGTACTTTATTATGCTTCGATATAACGTACAATTCGATACAACGTACAATTTTGGAAAGTGAAATGTACGTTATATCGAAGTTTACCTGTAGAACTTTTTTTTTTGTTTTGGACTCTGTTGTCTCAATCTAGCTCTACATTAAAAAGTGCGCTACGGAAGACGATTCTGATTGTTTCATTTGAAAGATGAGAAAATTTAGTACAGGATATAGTAGTGGAACAACTAAATTAGTGGATTTTAATAACATTTTGGAAGTGAAAAACTTAATAGTTAATAATATTTATATTAATATAATCCTAAAAATTTATATTAAACTAGATTGTATCTATCAATTAAATTGAAGCTCTCTAACCGCTCTACAATTTGTTCTTTGACACCCAATTTCTATCTTTCTTAATTTGGCTGCAATATCGATAAAAACAAATCCTGGTGAAAATTCAATCAACATCTTCAAAAACCACGATTTTCACCCAACTATACATGTAATAGCCACTTAAATTTCATCTTAATGTTGAAAGGTTACATTTTTTCTTGAAATAAGTCATATTTGAAATATAAAAAAAAAAAGACGGGTGGGTAATGTCGGTGACATAACCGGAGTGACGTAGGACTATACAAAGGGGACAACTTTTGCTAAATATATATTTTAAATATATTGTTTTATTTTCTTCTCCTACGTGAATGCCTACCTATCTACCTGAAAAATGGATTAGTTTACTGTTTACTCTTTATGAACATGTTGGGGGTTCTGAAAAGAACCTTTGGTGTTGTGTTTTTGCGTTTTTTTTTTTACAAACTTGATTCTTGATTTTTTTTCTGAAGGCTTTGTACTTATTAAATGTTCAACGTCGGGCATCTTTCGGCGTATACACATATCGTACAATCAAAATGATGACTGTGATAGGGAATGCATAGGTAGGCATCAGCTCGTTCACTATCATATATTTCACTATTGAGCACATTACCGTACCTTAAGCTGTGGTTTCGGAGACGAATGAATTGTAAGATTTGTAGTCTCCGCAAACAAAGTAAATAAAAATGAAAAAGGTTTTGGAGACGAACTCTACGATCTGTCGAGAAATAAACGAGCTATAAGCGTTCTGAAAAACCAACAGTAAATACAGGGACGAATGACCTTCGGATTAAAATCCTTTAAAATAAGAACAGAGCAGCAGGAAATACATAGCCCATCGTGTTGCTCCTTAGTTATTTCTCTATGCAATGCAGATGTAACGTCAGTCAATTTTCAACATCAGTTATCAACCAAAGAAAGCAGTTCTTGCTACCGAGAAAATTCGTTAATGCCATCCTGCATACAATGTGTTGTAATTTGAAGCCACTTTTAATTCGGACACCATACATGGGTTTGTGAAAACTGAATGATCAATTTCAAAGACCCCACGACGTGTCGAAGCACCACTCAGTGTCGCTTGGAGGCGATTTTAACCTGTGATTGAACATTTGCGATGACAGTGGTACAGTGTCGACTTTCAATGTGGGGTCATAATTTGGATCTCTATGTTTACAAAAATGTCCAACTAATTATGTCGCATTACATGTCCGTCCAATTAGCTAACTGTCGAACTAATTGTAAATTACTGTACTTTCAGTCTGGAAACAATTTGAGAATTGGTGAAAATTGAATAATCAGGAAAGTCCCCAACTATCAATAAGCTCAGAACAACTGACAAATTCACATACTCATCAGATCCTGGCAAACAAATTATGAAAAAATCAATTTGTGTTTTATTATTATTTTGGATATTATTTTAGAAAGCATTGAACTGTATTTCGTAAACTCTTTTTTGAAAGGTTTAATGGCCCTGATAAGCGCCGTGTTTTATGGAATGGTTCCAATTTAGAAAACTTTGTACTCGTGGTTTTGAAAAAAAAACATTTCGAACGCCCTCGATGCCGCCTTGTTCTGGATTTGCCACCAAAGCAGTTTGTATAAAGAACAAACTTTTTTCTTCTGCTACCAGCTGCCGTTTTGCGATTGCGTTCGCCACTCGCCACTCGCTGCTACTGCCTGTTGTTGTCTTGATGTCCACCGAACCGAATGTGTTCTGTTCCGAATGCGGGTTTTCTTATCGTCGCGAGCAGCTTTGCCAGCTAACTCGATCACTTCGGCGGCCGAAACTATATAACGCCGGCTAGGTGGACTGGTGCACTGGTACTAACGCGAACGGCCTAGCTACCCTTGCGGGGAACTCGAGACCAACACGGTTCGAGCGGGATTCTGCCTTTCCCTTCACTTTTACTCCTTTGCCATGTCCAGACATGGCTGCTTGGGTTGGTTCGTTGATGTGTTGTGATGCGAACTGATGTGGTGTACGGTTTGAATGAGAATGATCGTTACGGAAGGAAGGAAGGTATTGTATTATAGAGACTTTAAACTTTTGCGGTTCATTCGTCTCTAGCCTTGAGAAATGCCCTTTGAAAACTCTACTCTACTCCAGCGCTACCACCTTCTCCCTCTTGCTTTGAGAAAGGCACTCGATCCCTCGCCATCCAGCTCGTCCAGCAACGATGTTGTCCAGTCGGTGTCCACACAAAGAATGATCGTTACGGCAGCGGAGCGGGGATTTTTAAGCTGACTGGCTGGCTCGAGAATTACTCATGTGTGAGACTGTGACCAATGTTTCGTTCATTCTTTTTCCTTTTTCCTTTCCAATCGTGTTTCATTCTACTTCGCTGCTGCTCTGGTTGCCCGTTTTGGTCGGTACGATTTGAGGAGCACAAAATGGACCAATCAAAAATGGGCACATAGTGCATTTGGACAATGCTTGATATTTCACAATAATTCAATTATTTATCTCAAGAAAAATGAAATGTTATTCGTTATGATAGATGCGTAGATATATTTCCTATCAATTGATGCAAAAACCTTTCCGATCTATTGAGAAATGCTCGAGTTATAAGCGTTCAAAATCTTGCATTTTTTCCTACTTGTTCAGTGCCTAGATTTCCATTTCACCCCCTATATCTTCCGGTTAGACGTAGTCCTACGTCAAAAATCCAAACTGTATATAATCGAGTCCAAAATTTAATATAAAAGAATCACATATAATCGAGTCTGTCTATAATCGAGTCCGACCTGTACTTACCCGATACAGATGATCGACATATCAAATTAAAGCTAGTCTTTTCTGAAAAAGTATTGCACCTAAAAAAGGCTACCATTAAGACATTTTGGATTATTTTTTCGAAGTTTCAAGTTTTTCAGTGAATCAACAGTAGGCATTGGTTGTCAGGATAGGTTCATTTGTTTACATCATGACTCCACTAGGGCATGTGTGTGTGTGTGTTATTTAGCACTTGAGAATCAGTTGAAAAATTTGATCAAAGGGAAAAAACGTGCTTATTGGTGAAATTTCGTGGGAGGTTTGTCACGAGAAACGTCAATGAAAGAGTTATGGAAAGTGGCTCGAAACATGAGAAATCGCTCTTCAACGAATGAAAGCGAAGAATATTCACATCGATGGATTTAGAATTTTGCACGGAAGGTTTGTCCCGATTCCGTTCCCGTACAAAAAGTTGTTCGAGATATTTTACAACATAGGTGCGATCTTGATTCCGAGTATTCGATGGTAGAATTCTCTCTTTCATGCTTTCATGCTCCGGGATCGGATAGAATTAAGTTCAACTTGCTAAAAAAACCTCCCTGATGTTGCGAAACATCGCATGTTGAATTTATTCAATCGGTTTCTGGAGCATAAAATTGTTCCAGATGATTGGAGACAAGTACGAGTTATATCTATTCAAAAACCCGGAAAACCCGCGTCCGACTTCAATTCGTACCGCCCGATAGCAATGCTGTCTTGTATACGGAAATTGTTGGAGAAAATGATCTTGTTTCGCCTTGATCGATGTGTTGAAACGAATGGCCTACTCTCAGATACACAATATGGGTTCCGCAGGGGCAAGGGGACAAATGATTGTCTTGTGTCCTTTCTTCAGAAATTCAAATGGCTTACGCCGAAAAAAAACAAATGGCCTCAGTATTCTTGGACATAAAGGAGGCCTTTGATTCTGTTTCAATAGAGGTTTTGTCAGACAAATTACACTCTCGGGGTCTGCCGCCTCTATTGAATAATATGTTATATAACTTGCTTTGTGAGAAACATTTGAACTTTTCTCACGGAGATTCGGCAGCAAGTCGGGTCTCTTACATGGGCCTCCCCCAGGGCTCATGTTTGAGCCCCCTTTTGTACAACTTCTATGTAAGCGACATTGACAATTGTCTTACACAAAATTGCAGCCTAAGACAACTTGCAGATGATGGAGTGGTGTCTGTCGTAGGATCAAACGAATCCGACCTGCAAGGACCCTTACAAGATACTTTGAACAATTTTTCAACCTGGGCCATTGGGCTAGGGATAGAATTCTCCACGGAGAAAACAGAGATGGTGGTTTTTTTTTCTGGGAAGCATAGACAAGCAAAACCAAAGCTCCAACTTTTGGGTAATCCGATCACTCATGCTATATCATTCAAGTATCTTGGGGTCTGGTTCGACTCCAAATGTACTTGGGGGGCCCATATTAGGTATCTGAGTAAAAACTGTCAACAAAGAGTAAACTTTCTCCGTACAATTACCGGCACCTTGTGGGGAGCCCATCCAGAAGATCTTATAATGTTGTATCGAACAACTATTCTCTCAGTGATGTAGTATGGCAGTTTCTGCTTTCAATCAGCTGCAAAAACACACCTCATTAAACTCGAGCGAATTTAGTATCTTTTTCTTCGTATTGCGTTGGGATGTATGCCCTCAACGCATACCATGAGTCACGAGGTTTTGGCAGGCCTACTCCCACTAAAAGATCGCTTCAATTTATTATCTCTTCGGTTCCTCATCCGGCACTTCGCCGACTCTTCGCCGGAATATTTAACACGCCTTGCGTATCCTCTCTATTTCGGCTCCTGATCGGGTTTGAAATTAGCAAAATGATGCATTTTGTAACCCGTTCGACTCCGATTTTTTTACCAAATTTGTTTCTCATCATTGCAAGGATACTAAAGTTGCAGACATGTTCGCAATTTTACTGATACCGATCGCGCCAGCTGTTCAAACTGGGCTACCACAAAACGCAAGTTGCGCATCTGATTAATCTTCGCTCCCTGGGAGACTTCCCTCATCTCATGTTATACGGTCCTTCCGGGCCAGTAAGAAAACTCGCATCATGTATCTGCTGTGGAAACTTTACCAACCGGGCGTGAAACGGCTACGCAATGCAATAATAAACTTCACAACGCCCTCGAACCGGAAGGCGGAAATCAGTACCACATCGAGTTGAATTTATCGGTTACCGGGATATATGACAGGTCGTGTCGGATTTGATCAATCAAATTGATCCCAGCGGGTAGAGTGAATATGAGACTCGTCTTGTCCGTGGTGGATTAGCTGACCAAAGATACCCAGGATGCGCTGAGAAGAACCATTGAAAAGTATGTATCTAGGTGCAGATTGATTTTGTGCGCCAATTCTACTTCGCGGGTTATTCCCGCGGTGAGAAGTCGTTGCTTGGGAATAAGGGGGCCGGCTCTATCTTAGGAGGATATTCTTAAAATTTTGAATGTAATATTGTCATTTGTTTGTTTCTTCAATGTAACAACACTATTTGCATTTCAGCACATTCCTTCGGAGAAAAGAATTACGCTATCCTCATGCTGGAAGCTTGCAAGGTACAACAGTAACCGTTCACGGTCAACTAAGAAGTACCGGAAATTGACTGGCAAATATTCCATCGAGAAACCGCCAATCAGATTGTCCTCGAACAAAGTCCACAAGAAGCTGGAGGGGGTGAGCGAACGGCTATACGAGCTGCTATTTCAAGGCGTTCTATCGAATGTTATAATCTGTAGATTGGTACCGAATCTGGTTAAAAATTGCGATATGAGTCTGAAGACGCAAACATTGAATTTTGCCGGGCATTATGAACACTGGATGCAGCAAGGAAGCAAACATATATTCCATCTGGACGTGTTCGTGGCGCAGTTTGTACCACTGTATAAGAAGTTTCTCAATAAAGCCTCAATGGAAGTGGATGATTTTTGAGCGATTCTTTGAGATCGCAATTTTCTTTCGTTTTATAAAAAAATTAAATTTTTGTGTTCATCTCACGTTTATTAACTAAACTTCAATAGTTCTGGCAAGGCTTAACTATAAATAAAACAAAAACGCCTTTTCGGTTTTCAATCGGATCATTTTCATGATCCGCAAATAATTATGAAATAGTAAATTTATCAATATACTTAATTACAATTTCATTCAAATAATGGTTTTGGCTGCACCATGTTTATTTTAAAATTATATTTAATATAACTTTTAAAATTATGACATCATAATCTTTTTTATTATAAATGTTTGTTCATTTTAACTGCAAGAAATAAATACTCGAATACTGAAAGACAATTGTTCGAATGAATCGAATATTTAAAAATGGCCCCACGATTAATCGGTAATCGAATAAACGAAAAATTTAGACATCTCTAACAACAACAACAACTTCTACTTCAAACAAACAAGTCTAAACCAAGGAAAGTGAAGTGGAAGGTAAAACGTAATGTCAGAATTGCCGTTCGGACGTATCCCGTAAGTTTGAATTTATTTACATAGATGGTATCCAAACAACACTAAACATTGGCTACAGTTTCGTCGGCACAGTTGATTGCCGTTATGAACCAGCACAAAATAAAAAGCTGAAAATTATGCACCATGTCGGTACCACGATCAAAGTATTCCCTGAATAAATCATATCACATTAGCCGAGCCAGCTGGCGGAAGCATATGCATAAAGGTTACTAGGTTACTATTTTCAACGACAACTGTTTATTTATTATACTGCTTCAAATACCTTCGACGAAATCAAATGTAACCATACCAACGTAAGTAATAACATAAACAAATCCAAACCTTTCGTCTTGCCATTCCTTATACGTCTTTTCTAAATAGTGTATATTACGAGCCACCTGTTAACTCCACCTTCTTGATCTAAACAACCGTCGCGATTGTCAAATATGATTGGAACTGTCTGATCACTCACATTTCTACTACCAACATACGCCACAACGACCGCTCTCGTAACGTAAAGTTGTAAACAGAGCGATCGGCAGTGAGAGGCATTGGAACCAACCGTCATTTGGTTAGGTGTCAGAAACAAAAGAGTGAGTATCACTACTGAATATTTGGATCTCACGTACCGTGAGAGGAATTGAGTGACTATGGTCAGCTTTTTTGTGACATTGACGGTGATGGATTGCAGCTCTGCATGCAGGTTGATCCTTCTTCGTATATTCCCAACCGTGTTCGTTTTCCTGACTACATCAATTCCTCTGTACATTTCGATCTGTTCATGAAGAAGAAAATTCGTGAAATTCCAGATTATCTTCGATCGGGGATCGTTCCAACGATCTTCGGTGCAAAGTATGGGCGTGACAATTGTGATAATATGTACTTTACTGATGGGTCATCTATGAATGAGTCCACAGGATTTGGAGTGTTCAACGAATTTTTTAGCACCTCCCACAGTCTTCGGAATCCTTGCCCAGTGTATATTGGCAGCAATACACTGGGCGCTGGACAGCGTCGCCTCACGACCTGTTGAACACTATTACATTGTAACGGATAGTCTTAGCTCTGTCGAAGCTTTTCGTTCAGTGAGTCCGGAAAAGCACTCGCCTTACTTCCTTGAGAGAATACGAGAAATTTTGAGTGCTTTTATCCAGACGCTGTTATGTCATCACCTTTGTCTGGGTCCCTTCACATGTGCAATTCCGGGTAATGTGAGGGCTGACTCATTAGCAAAGGTGGGTGCGATTGAAGGCGACATTTATCAGCGTCAAATTGCCCTCAATGAATTTTATTCTTTAGTCCGTAAAAATATCTTCGCTAACTGGCCACGCAAATGGAACGAAGATGAATTGAGCCGGTGGCTCCACTCAATTATCCCTAAGGTTAGCGTCAAATAGTGGTTCAAAAGTCTGGACTTGAGTCGGGACTTTATTCGCACCTTCTGCCGACTCATGTCCAATCACTTTTCGTTAGACTACTTTCTACTTTCTCGTTTTAATCTTGCCGACAGCAATCTCTGCGTTTGTGGCCATGGTTACCACGACATCGAACACGTTGTTTGGTCGTGCGAGTTGTATCTTGTCGCCAGATCGAATTTAGAGAACTCTCTTCGGGCCAGAGGAAGGCAGCCCAATGTGCCGGTGAGAGATGTGTTGGCTCGATTAGACCTTGATTACATGTCCCAAATATATGTTTTCCTTGAAGCTTTCGATCTTCGAGTGTGATTGTTCATACATCCTTTTCCCTTCCTTTTCGTCCTTCACGAGCTGTCGGTTCTCTTCCTACTAACATTAAAATTAGTTAAATTGTAAATACATATTAGATGTAAGGATAGTTTTACGAATTGAGTGCGAAGTGTCAGTGTGAATGAGAATGTGAATGTGAATGTGAATGTGAGTGTGAGTGTGAACACACATCTCCTTACATCCCGTCCTTTTCCTAATGAAAACGTGTCGCCCTTCTCTAAACTCGAGTCGACCGCGAGTAATTGGTTTCCTATTTTATCGACCATAGAATTAAGAAAACATGTTAATATGTGCTAGTAGAAATATAGTTAAGAGTTTGGCTCCTTTAAACTAATCTAACTGAGCCTGTAAAAATAAACGGTTTAATAAAAATAGGTGTAAACGGGTGAGAATAAATATTATACACTTATTCGAGGTATATATAACATGAATAAATTCAGCATATGTAAACGCTTGTGAATTTATCACTGGTGAGAAATCACTAAAGTTGGATGCAGTTCTACTTCAGGTGAATAAATTCACCGAAAATATGAATATATTCATTATAGAAGTTCACGCTAGTGTAAACGATTGATGCGGTTTCTATAAATCTCATCATATTTCTTCACATGAATATATCTCTAGTCTAAACCCACCCTTAGAATATCAACAAATATTCACGAGTAACGAATATGATTTTATTACTTTTTTCAGCTTGAAACACACTGCCCTCATTATATTGATGACAATAACAAACAAGTTCATTTTGTTCATATCGCTGATGCATGAACAATTTTGCTATAATGAATGAATGCGGCATTGAGAGGGTTCATATCTTCGCTGATATTTATACTTTGAATATCAAAAGCAACATATTGATATTCACCACATTCGAAACGATATTCGTTCTGGCATTGATTTTGAGTCCAAATTCAAAAATAAAAAAAAATAGTCAGGCTGGACCATTTAGAGAACAATAACGCCAGAGTTCGATGAAACGAACTTTGCAAGAAATCGCGCAGAATTTTGTTTGGCGAGATAGTAACAACAGCATAAATAAAAACCAACCGCACACAGCTGCCTCTGGTTAAAAGTAAACAATAGGGATTGCATTACCGTGCCAAAATTTCAATAACCGGTTATTCGGTAATGAAAATTTTATTACCGGTAAAACCGGTAAATTATCGGTAAAAAACCTACTAAAATTTAAAATGAAGGAACGACTTTTATTTATAATGATCAGTTTACAAATAAACATTTTGCAAGTTTTTGCTGATTAACACTAGGTTTGCGGACGTTTCTTATATACCTATCTCTACGAACACGCGATCAATTACTTACCTCGATCAATTCATAAAAGTGGAATATGTGGAGATGGAATATAAATGCAGCCGATTTTTGTAATTTTCCATATACAATTCGAAATGCGTGAAAATGACGTGTAAACCTAGTGTTAAAGTAATACTTAAGGACACAGAGAATGTTAATTTGGTTGACTTCTAATCTCGATCGGATCTCATTAACAAAATTTCCAAAAGAGGAAAACGCCCGTTCAGAGTCCAATTATGTAGGGTGTACCGCACGAAGAGTATCGAATACCATTGTCATCCGGGTTGCAACATATACAGAATATTCTGTATTTTACAGATTTCTCGCCAAATCTCAGATACAGAATCTGTATATACAGAATTACAGATTTTCAGCAAAAATATAGAATTTTTTTAAATTCAATTTTAAATATTGAATTTATTACTGCGCATACATTGATACCTTGATTCACAAAAAAAAAGTAGAACACAACGCAACAATATGGCTTTCATTGGAGGCAGTTGTTAAGCGAAATCTTGAGCGAATCGAAGAGCTTAAACTATTCTATTCATTCCAAGTCAAGTATGACCATAATCAATCCACCATACATCCACCATACACCATACACTCATTTAAACTGTCCTATGACTAAATCGGTTATGCTGTTCCTAAACATTGTTCTATCGCTCATCAATGAAGTCATTCCACTTTTCAATCAGAAAGTTCTCAATTTTGCGAACTTTATAATGAGACAAATATATTATTGTTGATCATGTCGGGTAACTTATGATTTCAGAGCTACGTGCAACGATTCGTTAATGCTGATTATAATGTGAAAGATTTTGAACACGTTCTGAAGAAGCCTGAGAATGTTTACGTTGGTATCGGGAAGAAGAAGCTGAAAAAATATTGGATGTAGCTAGGAAGCTGACCTTCAATTCGATTTGTTGTGATTTCTATATTAAACTCGTGAAACAGATTTCAAAGAAATTTCAAATTTGATTTCAGCGATCCGGTTATCAAAACTACGGCCTTGATAAACCCTTCAAATTTTCGTCAAATTACCAAACCTAAATAATTTGATACGCCAAATTCCACAATTTGTTGAAGTAATAGACTAGGCTTGGGGAACGAATTCAGGCTACTCAAGACGAATCTTATTGGGCAAAAATTGAGTGAGTCAGGAATAATTTGGTCCCAGCTGTTGGATGTCGAAAGGCGCCTTTTTGATAACATTCATCAGCGTCTGTAGAGCAAGTATTTTCGCATGCCAACGAAAACCGGAAATCGGTTTGCCCCCACAATTACAGACACTATTTTGGAAGCGAAAAACTATGTATCGGCTCAAGGAGGAGCTTCAAGGATGATATGGACGAAAAGTTTTAAAGCAAAGTGTATAAACAACATACAATTCAGAGGATTAGAAGAATAGAACCTTTTTATGATTTACTTTGTTGAATTGATACGACTTCAACAAAATAAACCTACATTTCATTTTTGTTTTCCTTAATTTTTCGATACAGATTTTTTATGCAGATTTTTTTTGCTAATAATACAGGTATACAGATTTTTACCAAAAAAAATACAGAGTTAAATGTGGCAACCCTGATTGTCATGTATTTGCCTCTGATGCCCTCTGTACGAAAACTCTTGTCCGAGGCTTTTCATCAATCCGTTAATTGACGTTGAACTTGGACTGGACGTTGATACTTTTCATTGTTGCAATCGTCGTTCAAGTTGATGCTCAACTGTTCTGCAGGTTTCGCAGGATTTCTTCCTCCTGTTGTCCAGCTACTGAATCAATATCATTATCGTCAAATTTGATTTAGTCAGGAACAATTTGAAATGCCTGTTTGATCAATGCAGTCCGTGACATTGGATAGAAGACGCCAAAATCATCATGAATTGTGTTACCACCACGAGCAGAATGATTATTCATGTACGGAAACAAATCTGCATATACGAAACGTTTTTCTGCAATCCTTCCAATCAGGACTTCCAGCAGCTGCTTCAAAGTTCCTGATGGTTGCTCCGATAGCTGCTCTAGCATAAAGTGCAATCTGGCATCAGCTTCATTAAGGGTTCAACAGCGACCAGAACTGGTTTGAGGGCATCAACCAATTCCTTCATCGCTGTCAGTTCTTCATCACTGAAGCTTATCTTTTGTTTCGTTTTCAGATCGGGTAGCGATTTTTGAACTGAAGTTCAGAGAACCTAGAATCGGCGCGTTTTTTTTCGATTTTATTTGATTCTCGAGTAATATTTCAAAGCGGCATAAAGGCAAATATTCTTTATAGTGTAAAAATAAAAATAACCGATATTACCGGTTATTGATTGTAAAATGACCGGTAATTCGGTAATGGAAAATGGCCCGGTATTACCGATAAAACCGGTAACGGTAAAACCGGTTAACAATCCCTAGTAAACAAAAGCTGATATTCATTTGGCTAAAATGAAATTCAATTATGGCATCTTGAATAATCAAGATGAAAATGACACTGGGTGGAAAAATAAACTTCAAAACATATTGAAGAACAAAAATTCATTTGCTCCTTTGCTCACTGGTTGTCTGGTTTTCGATGCAACCTGGCCCGAAAAACTATGCATTTGAGCTTAGCGAAGATGATTTTTTTCAACACTGACCCGATCAATACTCCGGAACACCAGCCAAATGAGGAATACTGGTCAACTGAGAAACACACATTGAAGAAAAAGGGTGGAACTACAATCGAACTGAAGGTTTCCTAGCTGAAACGAAATTTTACAGCAAAACAATTGGAAAAAGGGCTCGTACAAAGTATTTCAGTCCACGATGTCTAGCACGGAGAAAAGTTTGAGCAATAGCCTATGGTAAGAAAGAAAAATGAATCAATGGTCTTCCAACAATCATAATACCTACTAATGTATAACTGTTGCATTAAGCAATGGAAAAGAAAACGCATTTTGACGTAGGATTACGTCTTTCGGGAACATATTGGGGTACCAATTGAAAAACGAATATCGATCGCATCGTGAAAAATGTCCAATTTCAAACACTTATTGCTCAGTCATTTCATGACGGATTGATGAGATTTTTACATCAAAACATCGCGGCACTCTATAACAATTTTTCACTTTGAATAAAATAATATATATCATGTAATTAACTATCGAACAATTGAAAAATCTCAACCCCTATCCAAACGGTACTGATTGGTCAAAATTGACGTCATTTCTTTTTCGCCTGCTTCGCTTCTTTCGTTCCCCGATAAGTCAAATATTTGCATGGCGAGCGAGTGGGGGGCGCCTATTTCTCACATACCAACTGATATAAAAGGACGGTAGCATTTTTGGATTTCTCATTCTCGTTCAACGCTCAGATCGGCAAACATCTGGGCTTCTAGTGTGCAGTGCTCTACAAATCAACTAACACCATACGGTGCGGCAAAGGAGAGGAAGCCATCGGCAACCAACGATGGATGCAGTGCATCGAATTGAATCTAGGATGCATTGCTGGTGCGCTCCTCTTCACATCAACAATTGGATGCGGCAAAGGAGGCAGAGGAGCGAAGTGCATTGCATCGCATCGTATCACACCCGCTATCCGTCGTTTAGCTCGTCGTGGTGGTGCCAATCAAACCCTCGCAAATCGACGCACAGAAGCCGATGGCGCCAAAGTCAAGGAAAGCATCAGCGAATCCGTAAAAGCTACCGCTCCCAAAACTAAACTGCTACATCCGACTGAAACGCAGCAGATTCCATACAACCCGTTAAACCATTCCAGTTCTTCTCAGTACTATTTTGAAACAAATTTGCAAATCAAAAATTCGAACAAATTTGAAACAAAAGAGCTTATTTTACTGTTTTCCACTTACCACAAAAACTATATAAAACCGATCGAAAATACTGTTTATTTTTACATTTTCTACTAACAACTAACATGGAACGTATCACGTCAAAAACATACGTTTCATCAACCACCTTTTACTGGATTTGGCAAAAGAAGCGAAGGACATATACGTGCATGTATATAACGGAACGTTCCAGTCATACACAGCCCGTTAGGGACGAATGACCTTTGGGTTAAAGTCCCTTCAAAAACAAGAACGAACGATACACAACCCATATCAAAGAAATGCATGATGGAATTCTATAAAATAATATTTTTTGCGGTGCCTTTGCGCCAACTACACGGGCGAGTAGCACCATAGTAGCAAAAAACGTCGAAGTTCGTGACATCTGCTAGCAATATTTTTCTTCTTTTGAATTATAGAGACTTTAAACTTTACGTTCATTCGTCTCTAGCCCTGAGAAGGGCCCTTGCGAAGAAAACTAGTTCATACTCTTTCTCGACCTACCTTTAGAAAGACATTTTCATTGTCGCTCAGCACTCCTCAGCAAACGAGTCTGCTTTCGGCGGCACCAAGCGACGCCATGAGCAATATTCAATTAGGGAGGCAGATCGAACTAGCAGGCCCGAAAACAGTTTTGAATTGATAAAATTTAAATGCATTTATTTTTTTTATTTTGATTTTTGATTGTTCAAAACAATTATATAATTTTTTATATATATTGCCTGATGTTTCTACCAAAACACATCATTCAAACACTTTTTTTTCATGCGCAATTTTCATATAAGATTTTTTGACGTTGGATTAGGTCTTTCGGGAACATATTGGGGTACAAATTGGAAATCGAAAATCGATTACATCGTGAAAATTGTCCAATTTCAAACGCTTATTGCTCAGTCATTTCATGATGGATTAATGACATTTTTGCGTCAATCGATTTCGGTACTCCATAACAATTTTTTATATTGAAGAAAATAATCTCATCCCCTATCCTAACGGAAATACCCACTTCTGATTGGTCGAAATTGACGACACATGCGGCGAGTCCCTAACAGAGACATCAAAACCAAGCTGCCTGGGGGAAATCGGTATTGCAAATACATTAAAGTAGGGGGAGCTTTTGTTCCTATCGAAATGTGCTCACTAACAGAGACATCAAAACCAAGGTGCTCGGGGGAATCGGCATTGCAAATATATACAAGTCGGGGGTTGCTCCATGAAATTTCATATCAATGACCGATCGTTTATTGTGAAAAATTTAGCACAAGTGTAAGTGTAAAATTGTATATGGTAGCAGTTGTGCTAAGAATGACTTGATATATGAAACGATTTATTTTAATTTCCTAAAATTAAAAACCAAGGTGTGTTCCCGCTCGAGAACGGGTCGTTTAGTTTAAGCTGACTGTTTTTTACGGCGAGAAAAATTGGAAAAGTGAAGAAATATTCGAAAAAATGATTTCCCATATCCTCTATATATAGTATTAGGTGTTGTTAGTCCAATTAAAATTGAATTGGGTTGAATAAACACTCAGAAAGTAAAAATTATAAAAAAAGAATACCTTTTCCATTTCAAATATGTTTTCTCTATATTGAAGTAACATGCTTTTACTGATGAGGAGAAATTATAATTGTGTTCGGTATTGGTAATTGTCTTATGTTACATTGGTGAGTTTTTTTTCTTTATTTCATACATACATATCACAGGAGGCATCTCGTCTATGATCACAGAGGGCGGTTTTCATCATATATCGTTCCACTTCGGTATCTTTTATCTGATACGCACCATCCAACGACTGTTTACCATCCTTCTGCCATCATCACTCGATGAACACTGGTGGAGTTAACATACAATACCCAACAACCAAACAAAACGGCCCTTTTCAGGGCCACCATATCATTATCAAAGAGTTTAACGATGTAATTCTTCAAACATATCCAAAACTAACAGATAGTCTAACGGAATCCTACGTCAACTATGCGGTCGTGTCTCGGACACAACCCTCCTGTGACTTTTTAAACCCCAACAAGATATTCATGTCTAGATTTGACGTGTTCAGTCTTTTTTTTTGTTTTCAACTAAACAATAATAAAAATCATAAATAAATCATTATAAAATAAATAACTGTAGGTAATTGGTAATTTACGAAGCGCAACAGATCAACCACACATGCAACCATATGGCGCACGTCATTTCATAAAATTGCACCTTCGATTGAACCGAAGGTCAAACCGCACTCAGGCTCACAGAAAAAAAAAATCGATTACTTCTGCAGCTTTGACTCATAATGGCAACACAACGATCCCCATCAGCACTAGGGATTGTTAACCGGTTTTACCGTTACCGGTTTTATCGGTAATACCGGGCCATTTTCCATTACCGAATTACCGGTCATTTTACAATCAATAACCGGTAATATCGGTTATTTTTATTTTTACACTATAAAGAATATTTGCCTTTATGCCGCTTTGAAATATTACTCGAGAATCAAATAAAATCGAAAAAAAACGCGCCGATTCTAGGTTCTCTGAACTTCAGTTCAAAAATCGCTACCCGATCTGAAAACGAAACAAAAGATAAGCTTCAGTGATGAAGAACTGACAGCGATGAAGGAATTGGTTGATGCCCTCAAACCAGTTCTGGTCGCTGTTGAACCCTTAATGAAGCTGATGCCAGATTGCACTTTATGCTAGAGCAGCTATCGGAGCAACCATCAGGAACTTTGAAGCAGCTGCTGGAAGTCCTGATTGGAAGGATTGCAGAAAAACGTTTCGTATATGCAGATTTGTTTCCGTACATGAATAATCATTCTGCTCGTGGTGGTAACACAATTCATGATGATTTTGGCGTCTTCTATCCAATGTCACGGACTGCATTGATCAAACAGGCATTTCAAATTGTTCCTGACTAAATCAAATTTGACGATAATGATATTGATTCAGTAGCTGGACAACAGGAGGAAGAAATCCTGCGAAACCTGCAGAACAGTTGAGCATCAACTTGAACGAAAAGTATCAACGTCCAGTCCAAGTTCAACGTCAATTAACGGATTGATGAAAAGCCTCGGACAAGAGTTTTCGTACAGAGGGCATCAGAGGCAAATACATGACAATCAGGGTTGCCACATTTAACTCTGTATTTTTTTTGGTAAAAATCTGTATACCTGTATTATTAGCAAAAAAAATCTGCATAAAAAATCTGTATCGAAAAATTAAGGAAAACAAAAATGAAATGTAGGTTTATTTTGTTGAAGTCGTATCAATTCAACAAAGTAAATCATAAAAAGGTTCTATTCTTCTAATCCTCTGAATTGTATGTTGTTTATACACTTTGCTTTAAAACTTTTCGTCCATATCATCCTTGAAGCTCCTCCTTGAGCCGATACATAGTTTTTCGCTTCCAAAATAGTGTCTGTAATTGTGGGGGCAAACCGATTTCCGGTTTTCGTTGGCATGCGAAAATACTTGCTCTACAGACGCTGATGAATGTTATCAAAAAGGCGCCTTTCGACATCCAACAGCTGGGACCAAATTATTCCTGACTCACTCAATTTTTGCCCAATAAGATTCGTCTTGAGTAGCCTGAATTCGTTCCCCAAGCCTAGTCTATTACTTCAACAAATTGTGGAATTTGGCGTATCAAATTATTTAGGTTTGGTAATTTGACGAAAATTTGAAGGGTTTATCAAGGCCGTAGTTTTGATAACCGGATCGCTGAAATCAAATTTGAAATTTCTTTGAAATCTGTTTCACGAGTTTAATATAGAAATCACAACAAATCGAATTGAAGGTCAGCTTCCTAGCTACATCCAATATTTTTTCAGCTTCTTCTTCCCGATACCAACGTAAACATTCTCAGGCTTCTTCAGAACGTGTTCAAAATCTTTCACATTATAATCAGCATTAACGAATCGTTGCACGTAGCTCTGAAATCATAAGTTACCCGACATGATCAACAATAATATATTTGTCTCATTATAAAGTTCGCAAAATTGAGAACTTTCTGATTGAAAAGTGGAATGACTTCATTGATGAGCGATAGAACAATGTTTAGGAACAGCATAACCGATTTAGTCATAGGACAGTTTAAATGAGTGTATGGTGTATGGTGGATGTATGGTGGATTGATTATGGTCATACTTGACTTGGAATGAATAGAATAGTTTAAGCTCTTCGATTCGCTCAAGATTTCGCTTAACAACTGCCTCCAATGAAAGCCATATTGTTGCGTTGTGTTCTACTTTTTTTTTGTGAATCAAGGTATCAATGTATGCGCAGTAATAAATTCAATATTTAAAATTGAATTTAAAAAAATTCTATATTTTTGCTGAAAATCTGTAATTCTGTATATACAGATTCTGTATCTGAGATTTGGCGAGAAATCTGTAAAATACAGAATATTCTGTATATGTTGCAACCCGGATGACAATGGTATTCGATACTCTTCGTGCGGTACACCCTACATAATTGGACTCTGAACGGGCGTTTTCCTCTTTTGGAAATTTTGTTAATGAGATCCGATCGAGATTAGAAGTCAACCAAATTAACATTCTCTGTGTCCTTAAGTATTACTTTAACACTAGGTTTACACGTCATTTTCACGCATTTCGAATTGTATATGGAAAATTACAAAAATCGGCTGCATTTATATTCCATCTCCACATATTCCACTTTTATGAATTGATCGAGGTAAGTAATTGATCGCGTGTTCGTAGAGATAGGTATATAAGAAACGTCCGCAAACCTAGTGTTAATCAGCAAAAACTTGCAAAATGTTTATTTGTAAACTGATCATTATAAATAAAAGTCGTTCCTTCATTTTAAATTTTAGTAGGTTTTTTACCGATAATTTACCGGTTTTACCGGTAATAAAATTTTCATTACCGAATAACCGGTTATTGAAATTTTGGCACGGTAATGCAATCCCTAATCAGCACCATCTGGCCGGGACCGGTGAACTGGATGGACGAAGTTTCCCCACACAAACACACACGATGAGTACACATACTAACTATCGCCCACCGAACGCCACCCATCCAACTGCAAATACAGATAACACGCAAAGAATCCATTAAATGCGGTTCCCCCGTGGTTGTGCTCCATTTTTTTTTCGCTGTGGACTGGGAAATCAGCGGGAAGGTTCAGGGAGACCTTTATGATTAATTGCAATCACCGTATTCCGATAAGGAAAAAAAACACACGCGCGCGCCCTCCGAAGCCAGATTGGATGGAAAACGATTGTTATCGGTGCAATTTTATCAACCCGGATTCCAGGAAAGCTTTTTTTGGTTGCTTTTAAAACATCGCTTTGCGCCACGCCGAAAACTGTTCCCCACCACCCACACACAATCAGTGTGCTCTGTCTGACTCTGAGAAAGGGAACAGATTGAGTCAGTAATAAAAATTAATACCACCCGACGCCGCCACCGCCATCTGTGTGGATACACGGTGTGGGGTGGAGGGTTTGGCCCCAGACCTGGAGAAGGAGATAATGGATTTTCTAAGTGTTATTAATGGGACTTAGAGGAGTTATTAAATCATTATTCCACCGGATTGACGATGACGAATAAGTTTTGTTAAAGAGTTGTCAGAGAGGTGTCGAGGCGCGCCAAAGGTTATTGGATGAAAATTTCCGTTATCTCCGGTGGTTCAATTAATTGCGGAAACCGCAAATAACTTGATGTTTCGCATCCGAGCTGTGTTCCTGTAGAATTTGTGACGTTAACCACAGAATCAGCTTCTGTTTATTTTCACTCGCCATATATCATTCAACTGACGGAAAGTGAACTCAAATCGGAAGTTTGTTTGGTCCCATCAAGATTGCTACCCAATTTTATTTATGTTCCTTTCAGTCTATTGACAACCCAGGCTAACACTGGCTCCCTTCGATATTATGATTTATTTTATTGTTTTCTTCTGAGTTCCCCGCGCAGCGGTAACACACGCGTTGAAAATGAGTTTCACATGCTCCGCTAGGCATACACAAATATGTCACTCAGAAAATTTTCTTATCGCTGGCAAAAATTTTGCACACTCCTGCTCGGTTTCTCGTTCACCGCTGTCATTGTCTGTCTTTTCCACTATCAGGCCCCCTTCATCAGATGTCAGCGCTCATAAAGGTCTTCTGAGATTTCCGGGACCGATGAAAACGGTTTCTTTTATCAAACATTCGTGTTTTTGGGGTTGATAATTAACATTTTCGCTTTTTTGGCCTTTAGCCTTTTCCGATGTCTGTGAAAATGATGTCTCTCTCGAAATGATGATTGCCATTTTTCCGCAATACAATTGTCATTCATTAAATTGAAACCGTTTTGGAATTTGTGAGTATTTTGGCTCAAAATATCATGTAATCGTGAGTATTTTCAACATTTCTTTGTTTCCCCGTATAAAATTCTTACTCAATACAATTAATGACATACCCAAATATATTTCACCGACTACTCCACCCCGGTACATATTCGCACCGAGTCCAAAGATGTAAGATTTCCACTCATGTCTGTAAATTGACTGACATTTCATATTTGTTGCAGACTTTTGACGCAGGACTACGTCTTTCAGGAAGGATGCAACGTATGAAAACTGGTCACGTTTTTGATAAAATAAAGTCAACGTTAATAACTATTTTCGCTACGAGATGATTTGCAAATTGTGGTGATACATCTGTTCATTATCTGTGACTTATGTAGAGAGAGACGTCAACATGGAAAATAAACAGACTGAAGAGGGATCTTGTAATGTACAGACGCGTGTTTGATTTGCTATACCACAAATTGGCGACGAGGTCGAGATTTTCGGCGAATTTGGTGATTGAGTTTGTGTATAAACGAAAGTGGATCTTTCACTGGTGTCGAGGGAGCTAGAAGGTATGTATTTAATGGATCTAATAGTCGGAAAACGATAAAAGAAAAATCATTCCCAGAAGCTGGTTGGCAGCGACAGTTGGGAGTAAAAGAGACGAACCTATTGTAGTTTGTTCGATAGCTACTGCGCAAGAAGCAGGTTATGATTTTGCTAAGGCACGGAAAGGTTGCCTGGATTTGCGACACGTACGCAGGAAGTTATTGCTAAGGTTCATCGACCTGAGAGCAGGAGCTTCGCGACTTGAAGCAGGAGGAAGGATTTTCTCGGATACAACTCGGATGTCGAAAACCGTAGACAGGTAATATGTCTTGTAAATGTTGAGCGAATTATTGCTTACAAAAGTGTTCATTTAAGGATGGGCCAAAATAAAGCGTTTGCAAATCTGCCAACGTTCTCTTGTATGGGTATTCCACTCAATGAAAGAAGGAATAAGTGCAATACGTGGAAACTCGGATATGAGATCTGTTTGCGAGCAGCCAAGATCAAAGAGTGCTCTGAGAAAAAAGACCTGCTTCTAGCATTCGGCGGGTTTGAAATACAAGAGATATTTTTCACTATCCCGGGGGCGGATATTGCGGAGGATAAGGATAAAACGAGTGATCTCTACCAGGTTGCTATCGATAAACTTGACAGTTATTTCGCACCACAACGTCATGAAGCTCATGGACGTTATCTTTTCTGGGATATGAAGCCTGAAACGGACGAAACGTTGGAAAAATTTCTAATGCGAGTGCAGATGCATGCGAGCGAGTGAAACTTTGGGGAAATTTCCCGAATTAATACTTCATCCTTCCAACCCGGAAAGCGAAGTTTCAATCAGGCATATCCTTCGAATTTATCCGGTGATTATATTCGGAACAAAAAGGCATCTTCAATTCGCCATAGACGATACGGATATGGACGAAAATGTCGAATTAGTTGAAATGCTTTCTTGTGACAATTTTTTTTGACGTAGGATTACGATTTTCGGGAACATATTGGGGTACAAATTGAAAGTCGAAAATCGAGCACATCGTGAAAATTGTCCAATTTCAAACGCCTATTGCTCAGTCATTTCATGATGGATTGATGAAATTTTTGCGTCAATCGATTTCGGCACGCCATAACAATTTTCTATATTGAAGAAAATAATATTTGTCATGAAACTAACTATCGCAAAATTGAAAAATCTCAACCCCTATCCTCACGGAAATACCCACTTCTGATTGGTCGAAATTGACGACACATGCTGCGGGTCCCTAACAGAGACATCAAAACTAAGCTGCCTGAGGGAAATCGGCACTGCAAATACATGAAAGAAGGGGGAGTTTTTGTTCATACCGAAATGTATTCCCAAACAGAGACATCTGAACCAAGCTGCCTGGGGGAAGTCAGCATTGCAAATACATGAATGTAGGGGGAACATTTTTTTGCAACCAAATGTGTTCCCTAACAGACACAGCAAAAGCAAGCTGCCTGGGGGAAATCAGTATTGCAAATACATGCAAGTCGGGGGCCATTTCATATTGCATGTAAGGTGAGTGATACGATTAATTCTTGTTAGTCCAATTAAAATTCGCATTGGGTTGAATAAACACTCAGAGAGTATAAATTATAAAATAAAATTACCTTTTCCATTGCAAATATGTTTTCTCTATATTAAAGTAACATGTTTATACTGATGAGAAAAATTGATAATTATGTTCGGTATGGGTAATTATCTTATATTACATTGGTGAGTTTTTTTACTTTATTTCATTTTATTATTGTCTAGGATCACAGAGAGCGGTTTTCTCAATCTCGTTCCACTTCGGTATATTTTATCTGTTTACCGACTGTTTACCATCTTTATGACATCATCACTCGGTAAACACTGATGAAGTGAACAAACAATACCCAACAACCAAAACATTATCAAAGAGTTTAACGATATAATTCTTCAAACATATCCAAAATCAACAGATAGCCTAACGGAATCCTACGTCAACTATGCGGTCGTGTCTCGGACACTACCCTCCTGTGACTTTTTATTTATTAATTCGTTTATTTTTACAGACTTAATTATATAAGTTTAAAGAAGCAGAATATATTTTTAAAAACCATATTTATAATTTAAACAATTTTCTTAAATCCATGGCTAGTAATGTGAGAAACCGATTACTCGCGGTATACTCGAGATTAGAAGGGTGACATATTTTCTCAAGAAAAGGATGGGATATAAGGAAATTATTACAATATTGATTATCACACACACTCAATTCTTAAATCTATTCGTACATCTATTGTTAATTTACATTTCAACTTATTCTCCTGTTTATAGCAAGGGGACCAATTACTCACAAAGGAAGAAAAGGGGGGTATAAGGATATAAGGATAATCACACACGAGCGAACCCAAATAACTTATAATATTCTAGTAAGACATTCAAGATGCTTGGTTTTCCCCGAATAATTTTTTGGCGCACAACCTTAACGCCTGCTTCGCCATAACGTCAGTTTAATGCATTGATGCATTCTCAAAGACACAACGAAGCCCTTATGATGACGGAAAACAAACAATGTTAACTGCTTGGAAAAATACTGAATTACGACTTGTACTCTGCTGTAACACCCATCAATGCGAATTCGCTGATGAGTTTGTCAAGAGCGACCGCCTTGACCACCAGCGAGGGGAGCTTTTAGTTGCTGCAGGGCTCGAGCCTGCCTTCCTCTTCTCCTTGCTCGTCACACAGCGTCCAATTTATGACGCGGAAAAAACAAACGATACGAATAACGCGAAAAACAAACAGAAAAAGCAAACGACGATATCCAAGTAGGATTCCCACTGGTGGGGGCCACTCTTAGATCGAAGCGTAGCGAAAGCAAAGTGAACTAAATTGCTCAACAGTCCGATGCCGAATGAAAGTTTGCCTCAGCGAGATTCACTGTTTATACTCTAGGCAAGTATTCCCCTTCATTCTTCTACTTTTCCTTTGTTTACGGAGATTTCCCCTTCGTTGGTCTTCGATAAGTTGCTCGTTATTGACAGCACTGTTCGGGAAAGTACACAAATGGACAGAACAAATGTATGAGAAAATGGAAACGCTTAAAGTTTTCATGAATTTTAACCATTTACAAACCAGGGGATTCTAATGTATAGCATATTAAACAAATCTTGGGGAATTTCCAATTCGTTTGGTATGTAAATCGCCAAAATCGTGACCTGTTTTCTGATTTGGCACCGAAAGACGTAGTTCTACGTCAAAAACCGAAAAAGACGCAACAACTGCATGAAATGTAAAAAATATGTTTGATTCGAGCATGCAGTTATGCTATGTTCCGATTCTTACTCCAATGAAAACACAATCGTTAATCGATTTAATTCGTTAATTCGTTTTTATGTTATTTTATAGCTCTTTATACTTCCATGAATTTTATTCTGTTGCATACTTTTAATAAATAACAGTGAAAAAATCGAATTTCGTTATTTGTGTTGGAGGATCAAAAATCACTCTGTTTTGATGAGGCTGAATTAGATGACTATTAAAACATAATAAAGACGAAGAAAACATATTTTTTGGAGTTTTTTCATTCAATCATGTCCTCTTCTTCAAATAAATGCCAATAAAGCCTGAAAAATACACAATGGCAACATTACAGAGAAGTTTCATTTTCGGTCTGTGACACCTTGCGCGAGTATACGTGTTATGATTTTGCACGCGAGTACAGGAGGGTTAAGTACAACCTTACCGTGGCATGTGATGTGATTCGTTCTCACCTCATGCGGAAAACAGGAGCAAAAGTGTTTATAGTTTGTGGTCGATATCTGAGGGGGAACGAGAAAGTCGGGTGCGACTTCAATCGAAAATCGCTGACAGGTTTTTGACGTTTTTCTCCATCAGCAATTTATTGCAGAAGATCCGAAAGACGCTGACATACACATGATACACGTGTCAAATGCATCGTTCGTTGAACGGGTAATGAGTGAGGAGAGGGAAATATTGCGATTCAAGCTCCGCCATTTCTCGATGGTTCGCAGAGTAATTTGAATAGGAAATATTTCTACTTGCAGAAGCCCGATTATTCGCGGAATAAACTGGGAACGAAAATCGCGGATAACGCGATAATGGACTGAAAATAAAATGCAAACAACACAAATGCAACATTAACACAGGAATCATTGAACTATTCGTCTGTAAGGTCGTGTACACTAATGGTAAGATAATGTGGATGCTATGATGAAAACAACAAAGCAAGTGCCTACCTCTCACTGAGAAACTTCGAGAAGCTCTAAAGAATTACTAGACTGAGAGAAATAAATTAGTCATTTTCTACCGTTCTAATAAACATATATGTCAAGCAGAACCATGATTCGTAAGCCCAATATTTTTCTAATACGTGCATTTTCCCGCCGAAAATGCACGTATTAGAATTATATCCTTATTATACCTTCGTATTGCCTTATGGCAACAATAAAAATGGTTAATACGCGCTTTTATCATCAGTCTTCAGATATCAAGTTTACTAAGGTTATCGAAAACAATATACTAACCTCTGGTAGAGATATGTGATTGTTGACAATATTTACAAAAAAACCGTATATTCTACTAATGTTTGCATTACCAAATGTATTTGATAGTTTTCGACCGAGAATTTATCTAAGTGTATGGAACGAATGGATACAACATATGAGGGGCTCAGAAGGAAAGGGGTGTAAGTGACTTGATCGATTTCTCTTCATCAACTTTTTCTTTCGCGAATAACTCGGCACACAAAAACACTCCAATTCGATTTTGCTATAGAAGCCGATAATTGAGGTTCTGACATATCGTCCACATTGTCAAATAAGCTAGGAATGTGTTTGCAGTTAAGTTATGATCAAAAGATAAATCGATCAAGTCACTTGCACCCCTTGCATTCTAAGCCCCTCATATATTTTAAATCCTCATGAAAATGACTAGTTATTGTTTTGTGTATCTAATGGCTTATTTACTCACGTTCATCGGTAAACGCTAAAATTAGTACAAAAACATTCGTTGCCCTCGCTCTGAAAACATTTCACCAACAGACGATTTGATAGCGGTTTTCTTCTGGGAAAAAGAAAGGTTCGCCCACTGAAGCCAGCCAATCACTATGAATATCAGCAAATTTCCAGGTCAATTAAATAAATGTGTTCTGCGCTCCATTTCTGCCATTTCATTGCGCGAACTAGCAGTCCCTCTTCTGAACGAACGAAAATTATTCGTGCTTCTGATCGGAAACATTCCTGTTCCCTTGGATTACGTCGCAACGATCGCCTAGTTTCATCCGGCAGCACTTAACGTTGCAACTTCTCAGAGTTCAACTGAGAAAACCAAGTGCGGACTCGAGTTCCAAACGAAGACTGATGGCACTTTTTCTTCTACTTGCGAGCGTGACTTGATATAGCACCAGATGTTAGTGGCAGAGATTTATCTGTCCGGGGGGAGGTCGATAAACGGGTGTGAGCCGATATTGTGAAACTGGGCCTGATGGACAAAGGCAATTTTCCAGCCAGCCGTCACGTGTGTCCTGGCGATGCATCATCCGAGAACAATCAAACATTTATGATATTGGCCGGCCCTGTCCATATTGTGCTGCTGAACGAAAGTGCCAGGGCTGGTAGCACATTGTGTCGTTCCGGTTATATCCGCTGCGCAAATGATACCAAATATGAACACAAAGTTGCGTTTCAATTTTGAACGTTTACATTATGTTTGAGTTTCTCGCACAATGAAAATTGGGGCCCGCAAAAAAATGCTTTCTCTTGCCAGCAAACATTGGCTGAGCCAGTTTCCCTCCATCCATATTTCATTTGGGACGGACTCATTTCAAATTTATTCAATGTTCTAACCTGAGAAAGAAAGCTACCTATGAATAAATGCTCACGTTGTGCTTGAAAATAAGGATTTCGGGTTCACGATATTCTCGGTACGATTACGTTAGATCGCAAAGAGAAGTTAAACACCGGCCTTTCGAAGAAAAATTAACTTCAGTTTAAAACTCGAGTTTGAACCGTGTCCAGATAACCATCGATTATAAATTATTTGAAATAGTGAGAAACAATTCATCAACATGAGCATCCATGTCCTAGATATATTTTAAATTATACGCTTCTACTTCATCATCTAATTAGTATTTTAACCTGCTGTTGGCTTCACTTTGTCTTTCTCCTTATCTTATCTTGCCATTTCTCCTTGATTTGTCTCGGCAATGTTCACATTATTCTAGCCATTTGATCGTTACAACGGCAAAAACACGTTATAGAAAGTTCCACTTAAACTGCTTCACACCTCCAACAGTTTTTCGAGTATTCTTCAGTATTCAGTTTTTTTGTGAATGTACGATTAAAAAATACGCCAGCTTTAGTCGACCAACTTTTGACAGTAACACACATTTAACCCTTTGCGCATGAGTATCGTACTGGTCGGAATTATTTTTCCTTGAAAAAGCAGTGATACATGCAAGACTATGAAAAATAAACATTTTTTAATTTATTTTGTGCGAAATCTTTCGAAATAGTCTTCAAGAGTGAATCATATGAAGTATAATAAATACATAATTTTATTTTTATTATGCGTTGAATATGAGACACTTTTGCCATTAATGCAATAAATGTATAATTGATGCCAGCAATGTGTATCCGAAAAGATGAGCACTTTTCAATTTTAACAAAGTTTATTTTACAGATTATTCAGATCACATAAGACACTTATGCAAACAATTATTCTGCTCTTTCAAAACAACTACTTCAACATAATTCAAACCAGTAACTCAAATAATGATTTCAGCGTATCCGAAATGATTAAAAGTTTTCACTTCAGATGAACAAAGATTTTATCGCTTGAGACACTTATACGATTAGTCAAATAACATGAGACATTCATGCAAAAAAGTAGTTCTGATATTTATGAACAATCTTTTCCATCACACCAAAGTGTTACAATGGCTAAATTCTGCTGTTATGATTTTTTGTCACACATTCTTATGCATTCAACGCACTGTGCGTTATTTTGTGTGGGTGACCACTTTGTTTGATACTCAGTACCGTTAACTATTACTCGTAGGAGCGCCGTATTGATTCGTGAACAGGTTCATTAGACATCAAGTTTCGTTTAGGAAAAGCAAAAAACTGATACTTGGTCGCGTAAAATATAAGATTAGCATGTTTTCTTTCTGTGGAGGCTGAAAGTAGACAAACGACCAGAACGGTAAAAAAGGTATGGTGGCTGAGAGCAGACAATCGACCACGAAGAGTTAATATGATTCAAGTACTGCAAGCCCTCTCGAAATTTATTCAGTATGGGGCGAATCTGGTTTCTAGCGTTTCAACCCCAACCTCAAAAATCTGAAGCTCTTGTTCAGGCAGGAAGGTTGGAGATAATTCTAAGGAATTTATTTTGAACTAGCTGACCCGGCAAACTTTGTCCCGCCCAAAATTTATATATATGGGAGCCCCCCTTTAGTGAGGGGGAGGAGGGTCGAACTACCATAGAAACGTTAATCGATCCCTAAAACTTCCATATGCCAAATTTGGTTCAATTTGCTTGATTAATTCTCGAGATATGCACAAATTTGTGTTTCATTTCTATGACAGACCCCCCCCCCCTCCTTAGAGAGGGGGATGGAGAGTCTAACCATCATAGAAACATTTATTGTACCCTAAAACCTTCACATGCCAAATTTCGTTTCATTTGCTTGATTAATTCTTGAATAATGTAGAAATTTGTGTTCTATTTGTATGGCAGCCCCCCCTTAGAGAGGGGGAGGGTTCTCGAAGTATCATAAGAACCTTCTCCGACCCCAAAAACTCCTACATACCAATTTTCATGTCGATCGGTTCAGTAGTTTCCGAGTCCATAAAAAATAGACAGACAGACAGACAGAAATCCATTTTTATATACAGTAAAACTTGTTTTTGTGCGATTTTTTTTTTGTGCGGTTTTCTCTCCTTGTGCGTTTTTTTTGTGCGGTGTATGAAAAGAAGCATATTTGACGAAGTTATCGTCCATTTAGTTCTTTTTCGATGGTTTGTATGCATTTCAGTGCGAAAAAAGCATATTTGCGTCTCAATTGTCTACTTCTGAAATCATTACCCTCCTCTCATCAAATGCTCTAAGCTTTTCTAAGTTTTTGCATGACATGATTTCTAACAGCAACATGTTTCGACATGCAACTAAAAGCACAAAACAGCCACGCGCAACCGAAAAGGCAAACTGTCCCATCGCAAAGCAGGGAAACAAAAGGAAATTGAACGGTAAACGGCGTGGATTTGAGTTATTTTCTTGGGAGAAACTTTTTTTATGCGGTCCCTATCTACCGCACAAAAAAAGTTTTTTCAAAATGTGTACCGAACACGCTTTTTTAAAGCTGCTGGTGAAGTTTTGCACGATTTTTTTATGCGACTTTTTTGTGCGGTCCCTATCCCCCGAACATCAAAAGGTTTGCCTGTATATAGATTCGCTGGAATTTAAGCCCATGTGTCAGGAAACAGCTGCTCCGAACAGGAATTTGCAAATAGGCAGATGATTTGTTTGCAGACAGCAAGTTTGTTTCTGAGATACTGAGAGGACTTTTTATTTATATGTGGATATAATAATCTGATAATTATACCCAGTAGCGTCGAATGGGAGGTGCGGACCGCATCCGGTACACGATTTGGGGAGTACAGAAACATCCCTACATCAGCAAGAACTTCACCATTCGGCATACACCACACTGGAGAAAAAGTTTACTAAAGGCAGCTACCAAATCTTTAGTAGTCAAAATATTGGTAAAATATACAAATTTTTTGTATATATTACCAAAATCTTGTAAAATCAATGTCAGATGCAATGAACATCACTACTAAAGCTTCGTACATTTTACTTCATACCATTAGTTTTTGTCATACCTAGCATCTGTGATGTGCGCACTTTGCAATCGCCATTTCCTTTTTGGAAACGGAGGTAAGCATTTTGTTCTCGTTTTAAGTTTACCTGTAAATAATCTCTTTTCTGGTTCTGTTTTAGCTTCTTACCCTACAAAAATCAGCCGAAGTGGCAACGACAACGAATAATGGTACAATAAAAGGCACCAATCAGTAAATATATTTCAAAATATATTATTGCAAGAATAACAATTATTTTCTCCATAGATGTTGTTCTTCTACAGCGACGAAAGCGTCTCCTGTTGCTGCAACAAGAGGATTCAAGTCTATCTAACTCATGCAAATCAACGTTTACTGTATGTAGAATAAGTTATAAGTTATATGTGTACTAATTATGTAGAATAATACCATATATTATAAAATATAATAGAATAAAAATTTAAAAAAAAATATCCATATCCCTGATGTGTCCCAAACAAAATTTTTACTGATATTGTACCAATGGGGGGTCAAAAAATCTGGCATTATTGAACCGATTAGTCGGATTTTTTGAGTCAATATTGATCCAACATTGGACCAACAAACCGTAGTTCAGCGAGACATTTGCGCCTACTAATTTTTTTTCGTAGAATGTACCAATGATTAGTAGGGTAGAAAATGACTAGAGAATTGGTAACATGTACTAAAAAATTGGTTATATTTACTAAATATTCCTCTCAGTGCATATACAGATAACGAAGAGGGAGAGAGTGCAACCAGACACTTTGGCACCGGGTGACATTCAGACACAATTTAGTCGATATGCTATATGAACGGAAAAATCCCGGGATTTTTCAACGAATAGCGCCACTACAAATGAACAAAATTCATTTGGAGGGGTTCATCTGTCGCTAGCTTATGTATGAAGTTTCATGACATTTCGTTTATTTGTTCACAATTCAAGATACCCGGTGTATTGATGGTACCCATATACCCGTTCTATGGCCTAGGGAAAATGAACAAATGTGATGCTTATTATATTTCTTCGTGATTCCATAGTGCTATAATAAAAGTATTGTATTTATACTCACATACTTTTACAAATAGACGTCAAAATCGGAGGAAATGCAATTCAAATTTTTTTCATGTAAGATTTAGCATTAAAATCAACGTTTCACTAGCATTTTCCGATACGACGATGAATCTTTTCTTGTCGAGACATCTGTTCTCGTTTCGAGTTGAAAAATGCTCGAACATAATGTTACGTAATGTCAAACTTTGCTCTAAGCTCTACTACTGCCTTATTCATTTCACTCGTTTCGAGTCCGCTTCGAGATTCATAATGGCAAAACGAACGAAAATCACTCGTTTCGTAGGTATCAAAAAACATAAAGTTTACATCTACACAGTGCAACGTCAGCATTTTGCAGAAACTCCCGTTCGAAAATTCAAAGGTCACTTCTTTCCCATATATTCATTGGCACCCTACTGTGCATGTTCGAGTTTTCATCCGCAACTGAAATTCCCAGGAGCTTTCTAATCAATATTCCAATGAAACAAAAAAGAACTTAGATTAAGGCTAAAATCAATGCCCCAGGACTACATCATCTCTACTTCTCAAATCGGATCAGTATTTCGTACAACAATAGTGCCACCCGAAAATGAAACCAATAATAGCCATAGTGTGTGTGTGTGTGTGTGTATGCTCCTGAAAAAAAGCAATGTCAATCAAACTAAATCCGAAACAAATCCCATAATAGCTGCAAGTCATACTAATCCAAACGTTCCCTTTGAAGCATGCTACTATTCCGATTCTGCTTAACGACTTTAAACTGTCGCAAAAGGATATCGCGTCCCCCATCGACCTCCATATCGAGTCGCCCGATTCAACCCCTCATTATTCTCAGCAAACGTCTAATGGCCATCATAGATCTTTTTTTAGATTTTGTTTCTCCAGCATTAATGGGAACATTAAAAAGAGATTACAGTTGGAACATTGACTTTGGCTTCGAGTGTATCCAAATGTATTTTTTTTCTTTTTTTATGCAATGGCCCTGCGATGGATAGAGGGACTTCGCTGTGGGGATATATGTTTAGTTGAGTTATCTAATTCGTAGAATTATTATTCAGAGATAACTTTGATCATATCAATGACGTGTCCATGCAACCGGAAATGAGCTTGAGCACCATAAAACAGTCTACGGATTATTGCAGTTTTGGAATATTGACATTATTATAAGTTTAGTTGACGAAATAAACAAAAACAATTCCGTAACTCAAACCCAACTTTTTGAGAACCAACAATCCTTCGCCCCTATCAACGAGCACCTAAATGTTTCAATTTATTCAGTATGACTACACTTTTTGCTGAACCCTTCAAAAGTTCACACGACTTCGCAGCATTCACTCTGGTAGGCTGTAATAACACAATCTTACCGAGCCGGCATTGTTGAAACAAGTCAAATTCTGCGCTAAAATCGTGTTCACGTTCTTCTCATGACTCTCACAGGACTATGAGGATGGCTACAATGTCTGAATTCGCTTTGGCTGTGGGGGTGGCGTGAAAAATAAAGTTCCGCTGAATGATGCCATAGTCTTCTTCGCGATAACATTACTTTTTACACCGCACAAAGTATCAAGCGTCACGCATTGATATGCACACCATCCAAAGTCACAATACACCACGCGTTCACATCGGTTAGTTTTTGGGAGACCCCCTTTCAACGACATCCAATTAGAAATTCATGAAAACTTGTCAAAAATCGTTCATGTTTGTCTCCCACAGGACAAACACACACACAAATCGAATATTAGAACCGATTCGAGTTGGTGGCACGAAAGGGTGGACTCTTCCTTTCCATAATTGAAAAAGGAATGCACCACCGAAAGGGGTTATTCTTCCCATCATCATCGTCTGAATGAACACGCCAAGTCTGGCTAGAGTCTTCCAAAATACGAGGAGGACGACCAACAAACGACACACAAAACTGCCATCCGTCAAGTTGAATTACGTTTAACAGGAAAAAAAAACTGAAAATGAGGTTCGTACATACGCATCGTATGTATCGAAAGGATGAATGGGGGGAGCCCACTGAACTGTCTCTCAATTCCAGCTTGTCACATAAAACGTAGAGATGGATGATGCTGGTTCTATTGATCTTAATAATCCTTTCGTGACACTCTTCCGAAATCGTGTGGGAGGTTGATGGAGAGAAAGTAAGTGCCACGGTGTTTGCGTATATTTGCTTTGTGCGCGGTTTCATAAATATCGCACCTTATGAGCTTCTTCGTCTGTTCAACCTCTGTAAAACCTATGTTTGATTATACTTTCTTTTGTATTGCCATTTGAATGTTCGGACTGAACAAGTATCCACGGGGTTTGATTAAAGCCCGATCCACGAACATATGGTAGTTAAAGTTTTGCTCTTTATTGGGAAGGTTTTTATAAAAAAGAGAGGGTTTGGAATTAAAGTTTTATTGTACTTCCAAGAAAAAAGAATCAAAGCTACATTATGTCTTATATATACCGGGAATTTGTGTTTCTAAAGAAAAGGTTCTATTTATCATCTAAATTTATATTATAGCCTTCAAAATAGACCCCTCTTAAAGCACTACACTTTTTCCAACGAACAATCCAGTCACACCTTTTGTAGCTGCATTGCTTTCAGTTCACGCAGCGTTTCCGTTTCCACGTCTTCAATGCTGTCAAAACGGGTCCCACAAAGCGGTAATTTTAGCCTCGAAAAAAGGGAAAAATCACACACGGGACCATATCTGGAGAGTACGGTCACAGCAGTGGAACTCCATACAATTCACTGACTAAAAAGTGTCCACATTTTCATCGCTTGTTTACGTGACGAATATAATTTTTTCAAGCAAACTTGATTTGAGAGTGTATGGATTTCTAGCTGTCTTGACGCGAGGTCATCAATGAAGAATGATAAGATGGGAAGGTTTATATAAACATGTTTAGAATACCATAAGTTTATTCAAATATAAATATTGCTCTTCTTTAACTATTCAGTGCAATTTTATCAAAATGAAAGAGAAATTTAAAAAGGAATTGTTTCTTCAAATATTTTTTTGAGATAGTTATCAAAAATCCATGATTACCTTTGCTTTATTATTTACCCCCCATTATTTGTTAATTTTTCCTGCTTTTCGTTCTTTGACCTATAATTTTGACAATTCAATTTGAGGGGTTTAAAATTGCGACAAGATAGAAATTTGGTGCGAAAGAGTGGAATATTTTCTAAGCTTTAAAATTAAAGTTTTTCGGTAGTATTTAATTTCTGAGTTTGTTTGAATGACCGATTGAAGTTGATTCATAGAAGAATAAGATTTCATTTGATATGCCGATTTTTGAAATCGACTCAGTGGTTGAAAAGTTATGACGTTATGACGGAAGAAATCTTACTTACTTAATCAGCAAAAGGCCCCAGTGGCATGTGCTGTACACAAAAGTCGTCTCCATTCATATCTTTCTATTAATCCGCAAACATGCCTAGTAGTAACTTAAAAAAAAATAAACGACAAAAAGAGTCTTCGATTGTATATTTTGAAGCACGCGCCAATCAAAAAGCAGTCATCCGTCATGATTGTATGTCAGCTTTACTCTGTTGTTTCAATACCATCTTTATTGGAGGGTCTTTGAATGTTACATTCAAAAAATTAAGGCACAGTATAAAAGTTTTTAGTGTTGCAGTTTGTTTGACAAATATTTTCGTTTAAATAAATATATATAAATATATATATACAAATATAAAGTGAATTATATCAATCCAAATGCAGTAATCCTAATTATTATTATGGCCGCACTGAAAAGACATGAAAAACAACAAGAAAAACGCGAGCTTTGAAATTTGTGAACTATTGCAGTATTACTTCAGCCATTCCATGCCAAACTGATATAGTGGTTTTCAGATTTTCGTGAAAATTGGTAGCTTGTTTTAGTTATGGTAAAACATTGAACCTGTATTATTTTTTTTTGGGTGATTCAATTTTTTTAACTTTTCCCAAAAATGACTTTTATCAAAAACTCATAACTTTTGAACTACTAAGCCGATTCAGATGATCGACACATCAAATTGAAGTTAATTAGCTAGTCTTTTTTGGAAAAATATCAAACTTGCAAGAAATTTGAATCTAGTTTTCGTAATTATTGATTGTATCCATTTTTTATTGTTTACGTGGTTTCGGGACCAACGGCGCTATAATTTTCTATATTTTTTCTTGAAAACTGAGGATTTTTTACACATTTACATTTTTTACTCAAAATCAGATGTGTTTTTTTTTCTTTTTCGAGTTATAATTTTAACCGAGATGATCGATATATCAAATTAAAGCCAATGAGCTAGAATTTTTTGGAAAAATATTGCACTTGGGAAAAAAATTAATTTGGTTCTCGTGATCAATAATTGTATCTGTTTTTTATAGTTTACATGGTTTCGGGACAAGGGGGCGCTATATTTTTTATATTTTTTTCTTGAAATCTGAGGATTTTTTACTTAACACATTAAAAAATCAGAGATGTGTTCTTTTTCGTTCTTGAGTAATGATTTTTCAAAGTTAACATGCTTTTAAGCTTCCTTCGATCATCCTATGCGACTAGACTATATATTTGCGAATAAAATTCCCCCTTTTGGCAAGTGTGAAATTATTGACTTCAATTAACTATGTCGATTATCTGAATCGGTTCAGTAGATCAAAAGTTATGAATTTTTGAAAAACGTAATTTTTGGAAACTAGGAGAAAAATGATTTTTTGAACCATCGGTTAAATTTGAAAAATCATAATTTAAAAACAAAGAACACATTTTTGGATATGTTATCTAGAAAGTTTTCAGCTTACAAAAAAAAATTTAAAAAAATATATACGATAAACATCAAATACGATCAATAATTAAGAAGGGGGTCTTCGTAGCCACTTGGTTACGCGTTCGCTTACTAAGCGATCGGTCGTGAGTTCAAACTCAGGGCCCTCAATCGACCATATTTGTGTTTTTATAGAATAACTACGTCCACGCAAACATCATCAGCGATGGAGATCGATCCACGGTCGAAATTAGATCGATTCATCCATACAACAGCTCTGCTCTGCAAGAAACATCGGGCTGCTGTTCTATAAATAACCCAACAATGATCAATATCAACTGTCTCCGCTGTCCGGTCTGCTGAACAATGGAAGAACAGAAAGAATACCCTTACGCCGAAATGGCTACTACTGTGTAATTTACCATAGTGTAATGGAACAGAAAACTTAACGCCTAAATGGCTACTACTAACTACTGTGTAATTTACCGTTTATAGAAACATAAACATATGTAGATGTACACGATTATGACCCTGCTCTGTTACAGCTAAAATGCTAATGAGCCTAATAAATAAATAAATGGGATAAAAAAAAATTATTAAGAAAACAATTTTTTTTCCAAGTGAAGTATTTTTTCAAAAAAGTCTAGCTAACTGGCCAATTTGATACGTCGATCACCTGAATCGGTTTAGTAGTTCGAAAGATATGAATTTTTGAAAAAAGTTATTTTTAGAAAAAAAGGGAAAAACTAGATTTTTTGAACCACCCTAAAATGGAATGGGATCTAATATTTTGCGATAAGGAACAAAACTACCAATTTACACGAAAATCTGAGAACCACTATTTCGGTTTGGCATGGAATATATATAACATTAAAAATATAGTTTGGTGTTAATTTCCCCGGCTACTAAAAAGCTGATTACTAGAAATTAATTGATGTTAACGTTTCATTACCTTGTAAATTTTAGATACAATGCTTTTCGTGCGTGATTGAATCGAGAGAAGGTGTGGTTTACGATGGCAATTTGGAAGGCAAACTAGAGGAGAATGAACTCTCTGAGTATGAAAATTTCGGCGACTGAGCAATAATCGATTGAAAATTATATAATTTTGGCGATACGAAACATTTTCCGTTTTTCATGTTATGCATCCATTATTGGATACGAAAATATCCTACTGATGGGAAAGAATAATCTTCAGAAGCTTTCCAGCTAATTACACTTGATTGAAAAATTACGAAATCAAATTTATTTGGTCGCTGTGTTCGCCATATAATTAGAAAACATTAAAATAAACTCTTTCGCATGGATGTATTCTTCAATTCCCAGGGAACTGGCAGATTATTTTTCAGCAACGATTAGATCTTTCCGGAATTTTCTCGATGCTGTATGGCATCCAAACGAAAATTCTCGTTTCAGTTTGGCCTGCAAAAAACTTTTCTGAACTCTAATCCATCAAATTTGGAGCCCTGAAAAGGGCCGTTGATTATATGCTAAGCTAATATAGCACCCTCTCCTTGGATTCGATGGGCCAGCTGAATGTCCTTGGGCATGATGTGACGCGTTTTACGTGGATAGCACACAAATTTGTATCTTCGAATAAGCCTCCTGCAGCGTCATAACCGCGGAACTTTGGAAGCGCAAGTCGGTTTTGAAGTCCTGAGCAATTCCACGAACCAAAAGCTGCAAAGGTAGCTTGCGGATCAGCAATTCGGCCGACTTCTGATAGCGATGAATTTCACGCAAAGTTCCCGGTCGATAGCGATGTGGCTTCTTCACCTATCCTGCGGCTGGTGCGCTTCGTGTGCCTTACCACTGAAAGACTAACCTGCTATCTGCTTGGTCCCAAACAAACGAGTCGTCACGGTGCGAGAGTAGAGTAAGAAATGAACGAAAGCAAAGGAAGCGTCATTTTATAACCTGTTTTCGAAGCTATCATTAAGCTATTGAAACAATTTTCCGACTCAATAAATAGCAATCATATAACTCTTGGACATTTTATCTTTTGTATGAAATGATTATCACTGTTCCGTTGATCCGAAGCAGAATGAATCACGCTTAAAGAAGGAATGGATTTTTTCTTGGAATTTACTCAGCAAAAATAATGCCCTTTCCCAACACTTAAAAACGACAAACGGTAAACAGTTTCATCAAAGTGATTTCTTCGATATGGGGATATATTCACTACATGTATTTGTATTCTTGTATTTCATATTCTTCATTATGAAATCCATATCCATGGCACCTATCGGTATCGAATTATCATCGACACCACGATTTTCTCTAAATGCTCCTTTCAGTTCGGCCTGTAAAAAACTTTTCTGAACTCTAATCCATCAAATTTGGAGCCCTGAAAAGGGCTGTTGATTATATGCTAAGCTAATATAGCACGCTCTCCTCGGATACGATGGGCCAGCTGGATGTCCTTGGGCATGATGTGACGCGTTTTGCATGGATAGCACACAAATTGGTATCTTCTAATAAGCCTCCTGCAGCGTCATAACCGCGGAACTTTGGAAGCGCAAGTCGGTTGCTGATCCGCAAGCTACCTGCAAAGGTAGCTTGCGGATCAGCAATTCGGCCGACTTCCGATAGCGATGAATTTCACGCAAAGTTCCCGGTCGATAGCGATGTAGCTTCTTCACGCTTCCTGCGGCTGATGCGCTTATCCGAGCTGCTTTCGTGGTGCCTTACCACCGAAAGACTAACGAGCTGTCTGCTTAGTCCCGATGAAACGAGTCCTCACGGTGCGAGAGTAGAGTAAGAAATGAACGAAAGCAAGGGAAGTGTCATTTTATAAAACATAAAAGAATCGAATGTAAACCCCATCCTCTTTATTGTATAAGCTTACTGTATACTCACGAATATAATAAGGGTGGGATTTAGATTCTATACTTTTATGGTTTATAAAATGACGCTTCCTTTGCTTTCGTTCATTTCTTACTCTACTCTCGCACCGTGAGGATTCGAGCTCGTTAGTCTTTCGCAGACAGCTCGTTAGTCATTCGGTGGTAAGGCACACGAAGTCAGCTCGGATAAGCGCACCAGTAGCAGGATAGGTGGAGAAGCCACATCGCTATCGACCGGGAACTTTGCGTGAAATTCATCGCTATCAGAAGTCGACCGAATTGCTGATCCGCAAGCTACCTTTGCAGCTTTTGGTTCGTGGAATTGCTCAGGACTTCAAAACCGACTTGCGCTTCCAAAGTTCCGCGGTTATGACGCTGCAGGAGGCTTATTCGAAGATACAAATTTGTGTGCTATCCATGCAAAACGCGTCACATCATGCCCAAGGACATCCAGCTGGCCCATCGTATCCGAGGAGAGCGTGCTATATTAGCTTAGCATATAATCAACAGCCCTTTTCAGGGCTCCAAATTTGATGGATTAGAGTTCAGAAAAGTTTTTTACAGGCCAAACTGAAAGGAGCATTTAGCGAAAATCGTGGTTTCGATAATAATTCGTTACCGATAGGTGCCATGGATATGGATTTCCTTATGAAGAATATGAAATACATGACATGATGTAGTGAATATATCCGAAGAAATCACTTTGGTGAAACTGCATTATATAATTATTTGTGTACGAATGCCGCAATCGATAGTCGACTCTAATTTGCGCTGTGTAATTTCCTCGGAGGACTCGATTCCTCCTGAGCATTAATAATCTCTTTCTGACAAAACGATGTGGTATGAATCACATTATTTGAATGATAGAATGAAGAAGTTTTCTGCCAAATTCCTTCAACCTCCAAACGTATCTTTCTCCCGTTTGTCGTTTTCGCGTTCGCTAATCCTTTCTCACAACACCCATTTCTCGTTTGAGAAATTGTTGAGTAAACATTGTTTGCCAGTGCGCGTAGAGCGGGAATTCCTAAAGATTCATTGCACCTCTAATAAATTGCCGAAAGACATGGTCTTACGTTGATCGCACTTGATTGAAAAAATCCAAAACGAAATGTATTTGGTCGCAGCATTATATGAGTAGAAAGCAAATAATCGCTCGAAAATGACTTGATTTTCGCGATGTGAAACATTTTCCGTTTTTCTTGTTATGCATCCAATATTGGATACGAAAATTTCCACTGATGGGGGAAAAAAATATTCAGAAGCTTTCCTGTTAATTGCGATTGATTGAAAAATAACAAAACCAAATGTATTTGGTTGCAGTGTTATATGGATAGAAAACATTAAAATAAACTCTTTCGCATGAATGTATTTTTCAATTCCCAGGGGAACTGGCAGATTATTTTTCAGCAACGATGATAGCAACGAGAATTCCGCGCGTGTATGTGTGTGTGTGTGTGTGGCGGCTGCTCCGATGTTTCAAGCGGAACCGTGGCATCACTCTCCTCCTGATGGATTCCCTTTTGACCTTAGGTGCACAAACAGGCTCTTGGTGACACCGTTCATCAGCGTTTTCATGATAAACGAAATTAGCTTCACAACAACAGCGACAACATGCTCCAATCGCTGTTCAATCATAACTGAGTGGGTTTACGAGCGGCGCTCGCTTTTATACCGATTGGTGATTTCAATAGCCTGTTTTGAAAGCAATTTTAAGACTATTGAAACAAGTTTTTGGATGAAAAAGTAACAAGTATCTGACGCGTAGACATTTTATCTTTCAAATGAAGTGTTTATCATACCATTTCGTTCAGTTGTTTAAGAGCTATTAACGCTCAAAATCTCGGTCTCCAGCGTAACGCTTTCGTTCTCGAAACTTTGGTTTTACACCCCGGTATAGAAATGAAAGACGTAGTCCTACGTCAAAAGCTCATAAGGCTTGTAGAGGAAACGTTAGACATTAATCATACGTAGAACGAACATATGTGGAATGACAGATTGAGCTAGAAAATCAAAAACAAATATTATTTCGTTCGCTGGATTTAAGTCATGGGACGTGAACATAATAATTATACTTCAAAACTTTATTTTTTAATTGGTAAAAAAAAGTGAAAAAATACCGTTGAAATTTGTTGTGTCGGTCGCAAAAAGTGAGACCAAAGAATATGAGCTTCGAATACGATGTTAGAATTAGCTAGACTTCCTCTTGTCGATGCACGGAATTATGATTTTATGCATAGAACTAATTTTTTTTCGAAAAGGAGCTACCTTTTACATCGAGCATGACAGTTATGAAATGCGAAAAGTATATTATAAATGAAGTTATATTTCGAGAAAATTGAAGAAAACAGAAAAATACATTGATAATGATAATAAAAATAATACGGTATGTGGGAAAATCGATATTTTTTTCTGAATACTCCTAAATTTGTGGGAGTATTTTGTATTTTTGGAAACTTAGAAGGTGATCGTAAATAATAGAAATTTAAGGAAGGATACATAATAAAATATGATCTAATATAACAAAGAAAAATAGCCATGAGTAATTTGACACATGAAATCTTCACATCAAATTCGGAAATGAATGCTGTAAAAGTTTGTTCAAAGATATAGTAATATTTTGGAGTAATCTAGGAACTACATATTGTCGGAATCCACATTGGCCCTCTTCATATCATCACCCTTAACTAGTAACCCTAACAGAGTAACAGCTGAAGAACCGGCAGCACTGAAACGTAACGGAAGGGAGTTAAAGTGTGGCAGCAAACGAGTATGGTTGTACCGTAAACGAATACGAAATATAAAGAGTTTTTATAAGTGAATATTCCTTGGTCGTTCAGTTCAATATAAATATCCGACACATATTAGACAATAAAGTGTGGACTAGCACGGACTGGGAAAAAAATATGATGAATTGTGATTAATGTCAAAATATCACTCATGTAATAGAGCGTGATCCCATTAAATATTTTTGGGAATCTTTTAGTAAAATCTCATACGATAAAAGAAAGATGAATGTGCAGCAAAATGAAGTCGTAAGAAAAAAGACGGGGAGTAATGTGGGAGATGCGATATGAATAAAAAATACTAGCTAAGTTTATCGGTTCAGAAATTTCTAGGAATATAAATAATTAGTGATTCGTCTGTTCTGTAACTTTGATAAGGTACTTGACGAACCTGAGTTTAACGAATCATGGATATAGAACTCTATGCCCTTAGAAAAATCCTCGGTCGAAAACTACTAAATACATTTGGTAATGCAAAATTAGTAGAATGTACAAATTTTTTGTACATATTGTCAACAAACCCGCATCCCTACCAGAGATTAGTATATTTTACTCGATAACATTAGTAAGCTTGGATATTGTCATATCTGAAAATTGGTGAGAAAAGCGCGTATTAACCATTTTCATTGTTCCCATAAGGCAATACGGAGGTATAATAAGGATATAATTCTGATACGTGCATTTTCGGCGAGAAAATGTAGCCGATATTGGGCTTCCGAATCATGGTTCTGCTTGACACATGTGTTTATTAGTACGGTCGAAAATGACTATAGATTGGTAGTATTTACCAAAAAAAAAATCGTTATATTTACTAATTATTTCTCTCAGTGTGGATAGCAATGAGAGAAAGGAACTTGCATAATGCTTCTTAACATAAGAACATTGCAGAGAGAGGAAATCGGAAATAAAAACCGATCTCATTCTCTTATGTTCAGAATATGGAGAGCTGAGAATGAAGCAAAAAGCAAGATGTTAATATCCCTCTAATAAAGAGCTCATGGAAATTAGAGTCAGTCTCTGTATTATTGTTGGATCGAGTAGTCGTGTTTAAAATTGAATTGAAAACCTGAATACGACACTATGATATGTCAATATTCTTTAGTAGTTGAAGTTATATTCGTAAGCTTCCGGATTTCGAAGCATTACTATTCCTTTTCAAACAATCCTCTGTCTAACTCCAAACCCGAGAACCCCCGGCGCTGCAGTAAGATTACCATTGCGTCCGAATTTTAAACAAATCGTGCTTCACGAAGTGAAGCGACTTCCTGAAACGTTATTAAGTGCAACAAAAAATAACATGAACCGAATTCAATTTCCGACTGAGCGGCATCCCATGTTTTCCGCTTAATCGAATAAATTTTCCAAATACATTGAATTCAAGCACAATGTTTGATTATTAATGAATTCCAGTGAATGCTTATCGTATCGGAAAGTATTCGATACTGAACTACGTGGGAGAAGGGACGTAGCTGTTTTCCAGCGAAAGCTAACTTTTGCCCACGCGATGGGCTGACTTCTGGCATGCCAGAGATGTTACCCGAAGAGACAAAATTGAATAATCGATTACATTCGGAAGGTATATATATTTATTCGGCAGCTGACACACAGGCCCTGTTCGGAGAATAACTTTCGCCAGTTTGTTTCTCCTAAAACGTGGGCATCATTGCGACTTTCCAACAAACATACACCCAGATACACATAAACGACGATAATCGATATCAATCATTCAGCTTGGGCAACGAGTTAGACTGGTTAGACTAATGGACTATTTGGACACAACTTCTTACTTTACTTTGTTAACTTTGGTCCCCAAAGGAAGGCCAAATATCGTGTCATTTGCTGCTTCCACAGCAAGTGTTGGAGCGAACGATCCTAGTCAATCCTCGTGTCATGCAATGTGGAAACAACCATTCAATAGATTATAATCCAGATAATTTATCTAATTCACTGTCTAGAGCTGCCCTCCCGGCTCGTGCAGTTTAATACCCAATGATTGTTTTCATGGTGCTTGATTGGTTTAATTGTTGGTTTCATTTATCGTTCGATTCGATTCTTCCCGGAAGGCTCTCAGCACTGTTGCACTGCACATCAACCACAAGCTGTGGTCTTATTTGATTTCAATTATACCCAACTCAAGCTGGACTTCACGACCTGATGGATTGTTCTCCATCGCTTGGATGCAATCATTTGCACTAAAAATATTCGACTCCAAACGTATTTTCTTTTTGTTCTCCTCCCTGATCTTGATTAGTTTTCATCTGCAGACAGGTGCAACTTCCATCAGCTCGCCTCTGCACGCGCAGCGGCCATCAATTTCCCGTTCCGATTGAGCCACCTTCCCGCCGGACGACACCACACCTACCCACATCCGTTCACCGGGACATTTTCCATTGGCCACGGAAAACAACACAATCGTCGTCTGCATTGTCACCTCTGTGCCGCCACCCCCTTGCCTCATGATGGATGGAGGCCCTAGGATAGGTAATATTGCAAGTATCGAACAGAAATCAATTTATTATCCTGTCGACAGAGTCCCACTCTTCGCATAGAGGCTGGGGAGGGGTGGAGATGTTTGCCCTACTGCACTGCACTGCTGTTGCTGCTACTTTTCCTTTCAATTTTCACAATTTCATTCATGATGAATCGTTTCCTAGCGAACGCTGGCGCTGCAGTAGTGCTCTTCGGTTAGCTTTTTTCTCACCTGATGCAGTTCCGGCTCTAACCCTCCCCCATTTTACTCGAGGATCTTATGGAACACTTTTTCGTATCGTTTGAACATAACATCAGGGCTTAGAAAGATTGAGAGCAATTTTCGATTTGAACTTTGCGGACATGTCTTTGTGTCACATTGGCAACATTGTTGAAGACATTCATGTCAAGTTTTTGCAGAACAAATTAATTTTCAGGATAAGGATAAGGATCTGTTCAAATTGTAATTCTACAACCGGTGTTAGAATAAATTTCACTATTGGGACATGTGCTACGGTGCCGAAACTCTATTGGAACTCAAGCGCTTTGAAAAGTCATCCGCATCGAAAAATGCTGACCAGAGAGATAGAGGTAGAGGTAGAAAGGTAGTAGAGACATTTTGCGGATATTTTCACAGCATCTCCTATGAACCCCAGTCGATTCACTGCGATATTGGTGCCGGAAGAACCGATTCAAGTGCAAAATTATGCGTTGCTCAATTGATAGTCCCACGCCAAAAACAACCCTGATGTCATTCGAAAACCTTCCCATTAATCTGAAACGCCACCATGTGGTCAAACTAAACTCAAAAAAAACGCCACATAAAACTTATGTTAAAAGTGTAGATCAAAGCACTTTGATGAAAACAATTTGAATTTGGAAGAATAAACATGTACCGTAACCGTTAGCAACAAAGTTTAACTTTGAAGACATTTTTTCTGTATTTGTTTTGTGCTTTGTTAGAAATCTGAAAACAAAACTGGATTCGCTCTAGTCGAGTTCATTTTTTCTATTTTGCTACCGAGTTGAGCGGGCATGCAAAACTCTTTGCCTCAGAATGCATTCTCAGAATATGTACAAAGCAAGCACAGTACAGAGCTTGCATTGACGCGTAGAAAGAAACCACTAACCTAAACCATAGATTGCCTTTACGTGAAACATTCATTCTTCAGCCAAAGAGCAGAACCTTTTTCGATGCGAAATCGCTTCGGAAGGAGAGTTGTAAGTGGAAGATGTCAAACCGTATTGCATTTCTGACCTTTTTTGAAGTAGGACTTCGTCTAACAGAACTATGGGGGAATTTTTTTCCAAAATATATATTTTTATCAAGGCTCATATGGCGTTAGCCTGACGGAGCCGGGAGTTCAATATTTTGACAGTATTTCTTATTTTCTATGTTAGTAATATGCAACCGATTACTCGCGGTCGGCTCGAGGTTAGTATTACAAGTGTTCTCGTAATTGGGATGTTGCTGTCTCCAATGCTCTGTATGTGTGCCCGACACGGGATACTTCCTATTGGGATGCAGCTGACCATTAATCAGCAACGCCATGAGGGGGGGTGGGGGTTGTCGTTAAAAAGAAAATTTAATCATTGAACATGTAGGAAATAATGAAATAATGATTCTCAATGCTTATAACTTCTTAATACAGGGTCTTTCAGATTAAACGCTCACACAAAAAGAAATCGAAGAGTTCCTTATAAAAAAATTTCTCCGCTCCGTCAATGGTCTTCGGGACTTCGGGACAATAATATTCGGCTACTCGTTCGGTCTGATCGGATGGGTTTTAGTGTCAAGATGTACAATTTACAAGAACGTGTATTTTTAGTGAAATCGTATCACTCGAGCAACCGAAGCCTTAATGAAACTTTGTTCTGGTAAGAATTTCAACATTTTTCGTCGTCGATTACTTCCTCTGGGGGTACGTGAAGGACCGTTGCTACGTTAATAAAGGGCGAACACGAAATTATTGCGACACATTCAACAGGGCATAACTTTTTTACCATTGGGTAAAAATCAACCAAATTTTGCACACTTTCTCATTGATGTGTATTGTCTACATGCTGTCAAACTCGAAGTCGTGTTTTTCGATTCAACGAAAATGGAGGTGAACCAACGCGAGTCGAGAGAACAAATTCTTTCCAAACACCTGGAATTTCCGGACCTGTCGCACCGGCAGTTGGGAAAAATGTTGAACATTCACCATTCAACCGTTTCCAGCGTGTTGAAGCGGTTCCAGGAGCGGTTGACGTTGGACCACGGCGAAGGAGCTGGAAGAAAACCGGGACCGGAGAACAAAAAGACGGAGAGAAATGTGAAGCGGATGATTAAAGCAAATCCCAACGTCTCAAGCCGTGATTTGGCTAAAAAGATCGGCATGTCGCAGAGCTACGTCCAGAATGCAAAGAAGAGAGCTGGACTACATACATACAAGGTACAGAACTTCCCAAACCGCGATGAGCAGCAACAATCGACGGCTAAAACTCGGGCACGGAAGCTCTACTGACATGATGATGCTGACAAAATATGGCAAGAGCAAGTTCGATGTGGACGACAAATTTAAGAAGAAGAAAATGTCGAAGTTCGCCTCCAAATATCTCGTTTGGCAGGCCATCTGCTCTTGCGGACTGAGGAGTGAGCCTCTCGTGACAAAGGGCACAGTAAATGGCGAGATCTACAAATCTGAGTGCCTCGAGAAGCGCCTTTTACCGTTCTTGCAGCAGCACGACGAAGCTCCGCTATTTTGGCCAGATTTGTCATCATGCCACTATTCTAAAAGTGTCCTGGAGTGGTATGAGGCCAATTCTGTCCATTTTGTTCCAAAGGACATGATCCCGCCAAACTGTCCGGAGCTGCGCCCGGTGGAGCAGTACTGGGCAATAATGAAGCGGGAACTTCGGAAGAGCAAGAAGACAGTTAAAGACGGAGAAGGACATGTTAAGAAAATGGAAAAAAAACTGAGAAACTGGTACCGGATGACACTGTAAAGACTTTGATGGAGGGCATCAAGCGAAAATGGGTTCAATTTTACACTCAAGGCTCCATCGATTAACTTTTCTTTTCATTTTTGAAGTAAATATATGTATAAAACTACCCTAAAATTTTGGTTTGATTCTAAACAGTATAAGAAAATTGGCATGACATTTTCGGTGTCGCAATGATTTCGTGTTCGCCCTTTAAGCCACAAAATTTGGACGAACTTAAAGAAGAAATAACTCGGATTTTCAACAGCATCGAAGTCGTAATGTTAGAGTTGTGCATGAAGAATTTTGTTCACCGTTTAAAACGCGTTATCGAAAAAAGGGGTGGTCGCATCGAAAATGTCCTGAAATAAGCTTCATTTTGGTTTTTTAAAAATTAAAATCGGATCACTTTAGTAGAAGTTATTAAAATTTTTTGCGTGAGCGTTTAATTTGAAGGACCCTGTATCATATTTCCATATGTGTACGTTCGACAGAAAGAGAGAACATATAAACGCTCAACTGATGATCGTGTTTGCGGTTTTATTTCTGATGTGATTGTTGGCCGAGCAATACATTCTTGATCACATTCACAGTAGGGTAAGACCGTCCCCCTGAGAAAACCAATTTTCATTTAAACGTCCTTTAGGATTTCCTCTATTTGTTGAACTACATATCATTGAGTATCTAATAATCTACCACTAAAAATGCGTAACTGTTGATTGTGTAACTTTTTTTGCGTTTTTTAATTAATTTTTGAAATGATAAAAAATGCTTTTTATTTCGCTGGTGGGGTAAGAAGGACCACCCGCGGGGTAAAACGAACCATAACGGGGTAAGACGGAGCGATGCTATTTTCAAACAGTTTAGTCTAGTAAAAATAACAGGAACAGTGTTGTCTAAGATACTAAATGTTTAGGGTTGTTCATAAACTACTCACAAACTTCTGAAAAGGCCATCAATATTCCACGTGCAGAGTTTTGCAAATATTCGTGAAAAATTTACCAAATTATCGGCATCTATAAGGACAATTATTCGACGACTTCCTTATGTTCTTTCGGGGCATTTGTGTGTAAAGGGACGAGCAAAAAGATGGTATTATATTTGATATGAAAACTATTCAATATCACAACGTGTGACGCTTTTACCCCGCCGAAAATGGTCCGTCTTCCCACCAGAGCACCTTTTGTATTATTTTGCACTTTTCACGCATTTTATATTACATTTTACATACCTTTTAACGCAGAAAGAACCGGAACAATCTACTGAAGGATTGAGTCACTGACAATTAACTGAATACACAGTTTTTGCTGGAAAAATCCTTATTTTGGTTGCCTTGAAAATTAAATCGCTTGCAACCGCAATTGACGAAAACTTTGTTTTGTTCACAATTTTGATATTTCGTGCATCCAAGTGTTGCCAAGTGACGGCGCCAGTGGTTGTATGGTTAGCGTAACAGCCTCACAATCCGATCGGCCTGGGTTCAATCCCAGCTGGCGTCGTTGGGATTTTCTGAGGCGAAAAATCTCTGGTTACGTCTTCCTTCGGAGCGGAAGTAAAAGAAGTTGGCCCGGCTCATGAGTTGTTGAGTCTGATAGGTAGGAACAGGTGGAGTCGCCTCCCTGATGTCGGTGATTGGCACTAAAGTGGCGGAAATAGGCCGACGAAAAATAAGCGAAGATAAAAAAAAAAAAAAAAAAGTGTTGCCAAGTGTTTCGAAACGACAAGAATAGGCTAATCATGCTTCTTGCAATATATTTACATATTTGCCAAAAAAAACTGAGGATTTCTTATAAAACTAGAAGTGGCCCGTCTTACCCCACCGGGCGGTCTTACCCCGTCTTCCCGTCTAGACGGCAATGTTTTTGGTGCCAATATCTCGAGAACAAAACAGCTGAGATTTTTATTTATTTATTTATTTATAATGATACTACATCCCAAGAGAGATTAGATCTTCTTCACAATTTTTCGCCAATAGTCCCGATCCATGGCTGCAGTTCTCCAACTCCCGGCTGCACCGATTCTTGCCAAGTCCTGCTCCACCTGGTCCAACCACCTCGCTCGCTGGGCTCCTCTCCTTCTTGTTCCTACCGGATTCGATGCGAACACCATCTTTGCAGGGCTGCTGTCCGGCAATCTTGCAACATGCCCTGCCCATCGCACTCGTCCAGCCTTGGCGACTTTCTGAATGCTGGGTTCGCCGTAGAGTTGCGCCAGTTCGTGGTTCATTCTCCTTTTCCATACTCCGCTTTCCTGTACACCACCGTATATTGTTCTGAGCACTCGGCGTTCGAAAACTCCAAGCGCTCGTGAGTCCTCTTCAAGCATCGTCCATGCTTCGTGCCCATAGAGAACAACCGGTCGAATTAGGGATTTGTACATGGTACACTTCGTACGGGGTCGGAGTTTGTTGGACCTCAAGGATTTGCGGAGCCCATAGTAGGCACGACTTCCATTGACAATGCGTCTTCGAATTTCACGGCTGTTGTTGTTGTCAGTTGTTATCAACGAGCCAAGGTAGACAAATTCCTCTACCACCTCGAGCTCGTCGCCGTCGATCACAACACTACTACCAAGAAGAACTCTGTTGCGATCAGTCCCTCCAGCTAGCATGTATTTAGACTTAGACGCATTGATCCCAAGCCCAATCAGCCCTGCTTCGTGTTTCAGTCGGGTATACAAGTCGGCTACCGTCGCATGTGTTTTTCCGATTATGTCCACGTCGTCGGCGAAGCAGATAAACTGACTAGACTTGTTGAAAATCGTGCCCCGCATGTTGAAGCCCGCTCTCCGCATAACACCTTCCAGCGCCACGTTGAAGAGCAGACAGGAGATTCCATCGCCTTGTCGAAGTCCTCTGTGAGTCTCAAATGATTCCGACAGCTGACCTGAGATCCGCACACCGTTCATCGTTGCCTGAATCAGTCTTGTCAGCTTTCGGGGAAAGCCGTGTTCGTCCATGATCCTCCATAGCTGTCGTCGGTCGATTGTATCATATGCGGCCTTGAAGTCGACGAAGATGTGGTGTGTAGGGACCTGATACTCGCGGCTCTTTTGGAGGATCTGCCGCAGTGTAAAAATCTGGTCCGTCGTCGAGCAACCGGGCATGAATCCGGCCTGATAACTTCCCACAAATCTACTTACTATTGGCGATAGGCGGCGGAAGAGGATCTGAGACAAGATTTTGTAGGCACCATTCAGGATTGTGATGGCACGATAATTCCCACAATCCAACTTGTCGCCTTTTTTATAGATGGGGCAGATTACCCCGTCCTTCCACTCCTCCGGTAGCTGTTCTGTGTCCCAGATCCTGACTATCAACCGGTACATACACTCTACAAGTTTTCTCGGACCTCCCTTGAAGAGCTCCGTTACGAGGCCATCCTTACCAGCTGCTTTGTGGTTCTTGAGCTGATTAATGGCCTCCTTAACTTCACCCATCGTCGGGGGTGGTACGTCGTCGTTGTTCATTGCACCGGTGTAGTCCTCCTCAACGCCGTCTAGGTCTCCTGTCTGCGCGCTGTTCAGGTGTTCATCGTAGTGCTGCCTCCACCTTTCGATTACCTCGCGTTCGTTCGTCAAGATGCCTCCTTCCTTGTTTCTGCACATTTCGGCCCGCGGCACAAAGCCTTTGTGCGAGGCGTTTAGTTTCTTGAAGAACTTCCGCGATTCTCGAGAACGATAAAGCAGCTCCATCTCCTCACACTCTTTCTCTTCCAGGCGGCGCTTTTTTTCCCGAAAGAGATGTGTTTGCTGCCTTCGTTTCAGTCTGTATCGTTCCACGTTTTGTCGAGTCGCTCGTTGCAGCATGGCTGCGCGTGCTGCATCCTTCTCGTTCAGGAGCGCTCGGCACTCGTCGTCAAACCATTCGTTCCGTTGTCCTCGCTGTTCAAACCCGATGACGGTCTCTGCTGTGCTGCTAATTGCTGATTTTAAGGAGTTCCAGCATTCATCGAGGGGAACAGCATCCAGTTCGTCTACCCCCGGTAACGCAGCTTCAAGACGCTGCGAGAATGTTGCAGCAACGTTCGGCTCCTGTAGTCGTCGTAGGTGGTACCGTGGTGAGCGCTGGTGTCTTATGTTATTGACGACTGACAGTTTAGAACGCAGTTTGACCATCACCAGGTAGTGGTCTGAATCGATGTTAGCGCCACGATAGGTTCTGACGTCGATGATATCCGAGAAGTGCCGACCGTCGATCAAAACGTGGTCAATTTGTGTTTCTGTTTGCTGTGGTGATCTCCAGGTGTAACGGTATTGGAGGCTGTGCTGGAAGAAGGTGCTACGTATGGCCATGTTCTTGGAGGCAGCGAAGTCGATAAAACAGCTGAGATGTATGTGGTTTTGAACCCGTTTTGTATCCTACTGACAGCTCTGTCAGCTCAAGTGCAGGCACTTTGAAAGTTTTTAACCCTGAGATGTTGGCACCATCTGAACACATAAGGAGAGATAGGCGGTAGCAGAGAGCTGATATTGAGCCTCTCGTGCAAGGGCAGTATGTGATGGTTACATTTTAAAATTTTACGTGCACTCTGAGTACTCTATATGCTAATAAAAGGTTGAGCTGCCCGGTAAATAATCTTAATCTATATAATAATCAATATCATTATATAGCTGAACTTTTTTCTGAAATTTCTGTTGTTCCATGGATCTTTCTGACAGTTTTCATTTTTATTCATAAAACGATGTTTTATACATAATTTTCCGAAAAAACACAAAAAAACTTATTGTTTGCTCCTAGCTTTAACCCTTTGCGGTCGTATTACATTTAGGCATGGGTGTCGTACTGGTCGAAATTATTTTTCCTTGAAAAAACAGTGATAAATACAAGATTATGAAAAATAAGCATTGTTTTTTTTTTATTTGTAAACTTTTTTTCTTTCGGGGACATATCGGGGTATAAATTGAAAATCGAAAATCGAGCACATCGTGGAAATTGTCCAATTTCAAACGCTTATTACTCAGTCATTTCATGATGGATTGATGAAATTTTTGCGTCAATCGATTTCAGCACTCCATAACAATTTTTTATATTGAATAAAATAATATATGTCATGAAACTAACTATCGAACCATTGAAAAATCTTAACCCCTATCCTAACGGAAGTATCCACTTCTCATTGGTCGAAATGACGACACATGCGGCGGTTCCCTAACAGAGACATCAAAGCCAAGCTGCCTGGGAGAAATCGACATTGCAAATACATGAAAGTAGGGGGAGCTTTTGTTCCCACCGAAATGTGTTCCCTAACAGAGACATCAAAACCAAGGTACCCGAGGGAAATTGGCATTGCAAATACATATATGCAAGTCGGGGTCATTTTCATATTGAAGTAGGGAGAGTGCACCCGTGGCCGAGTGGTTAGCGTCTCACATTATCATGCCGGGTGTTCGGGTTCGATTCCCGTTCTGGACGGGGGATTTTTCGTCAAAAAAATTTCCTTCGACTTGCACTGTGGTCACGCGTATTCAAGAGCTTGCCCCTCTGAATACATTCGAGGCGTGTTATTTGGCTTAAGAAATCTCAACTTAGTATTAATAAATGACGCTAGTTAATGCATACGTTGAGACGGCAAAAGTTCCACAGGTAACGTTAACGCCATTCAAGAAGAAGGGTGAATGATACGATTAATTATAGCAAATAAAATTTAAATTTGGAACTTTAATGTTGTTTGCTACGTGGAATTTCATATCAATGACCGATCGTGTACTGTGAAAAATTTAGCACAAGTGTAATTGTAAAATTGTATATGGTGGCAGTTGTGTTAAAAATGACTTGATATATGAAACAATTTATTTCAATTTTCATAAATAAAAACCGCTCGAGAACGGGTCGTTCGATTCAAACTATCTGTTTTGTTGTGTTCATTTTCACCCATAGAAAGTTCATGCGGCGAGAAAAAATTGGAAAAGTGAAAAAATATTCGAAAAAGTGATTTTCCATTTGCTCTACATATAGTAGTAGGTGTTGTTAGTCCAATTAAAATTCGCATTGGGTTGAATAAACACTCAGAAAGTAAAAATTATAAAACTAAATTACCTTTTCCATTTCAAATATGTTTTCTCTATATTAAAGTAACATGTTTTTACTGATGAGAAAATTTGATAATTGTGTTTGGTATTGGTAAGTATCTTATATTACATTGGTGAGTATTTTTTCTTTATTTCATCCATACATAACACAGGAGGCATCTCGTCTAGGGTCACAGAGGGCGGTTTTCATCATATCTCATTTCACTTCGGCATCATCTATCTGCACCACCCAACGAATATTTATCATACTTCTGTCATCATCACTCGGTAAACATTGGTGGAGTGAAAAAACAATACCCAACAACCAAACAAAACGGCCCTTTTCAGGGCCACCATATCATTATCAAAGAGTTTAACGATGTAATTCTTCAAACATATTCAAAATCAACAGATAGCCTAACGGAATCCTACATCAACTATGCGGTCGTGTCTCGGACACAACCCTCCTGTGACTTTTTTTTACATGAGATTATTCAGATTACATAATACACTTATGCACACAATTATTTTGCTCTTTAAAAACAACTACTTCAACATAATTTAAACCAGTAGTTACTCAAATAATGATTTCTGTGGTCCGAGATTATCAGAACTTTTTGCTTTAAAAGAACAAGGATTTTGTCGCTTGAGACACTTATGCGATTATTCAAATAACACGAGACACTTATGCAAACAGTAGTTCTGATACTTATGAACGATCTTTTCCATCACAACGAAGTGTTACAATGACTAAATTATGCTGTTATGATTTTTGTCCCACATTCCTATGCATTCAACGCATTGGGCGTTGTTTTGTGTGGGTGACTACTTTGTTTGATACTGAGTACCGTTATCTATTGCTCATAAGGGCACCTTATTGATCCGTGAACAAGTTCACTAGACATTAAGCTTCGTTTAGGAAAAGCATAAACTGATACTTGGTTGAGTAAAATATAAGATTAGCATGGTTGCTTGCTGTGGTAGCTGAGAGCAGACAAGCGACCACAAAGAGTCAATAGCATTTTTTCAAAGAAAAACATGAAAAAGTTGTTGTTCGAAAAACTTTTTCCACGTATATGTGCCCATCGTCCGATGTTTGGAATGTCCGATGTTTCCAAAAAGTAGTCTAATTATTTTTCGAATATTTCAAGGATGAAAGTAGCTTAAATGACCCATGTCTTTACACCCACAATGTTTCACTGCTATCTGAGATGATGCTGCCAACTCCTAAGACATGAAATTCGTCATATATTCCAATAATTGCCCTCGATTTCATTGTCTATTTTTGACGTAGAACTACGACTTTCATTAAGGGTGCCAAATCAGAAAACAGGTCACGTTTTTATAAAATAAAGTTAACGTTAATAACTATTTTTGCCGCCAACGGATTTTTACAACTTACATGTCAAACGAATCGGAAACTCCCTAAGATTTGTTTTCTATGCTATATATTACAATTCCCTGATGTGAAAACGGTTTAAATTGATGAAAACTAGAAGCATTTCCATTTTCCCATACATTTTTTCTGCTTATTTGTGAGCTTACCTACCCATGCCCTCAATAACGAGCAATTTATCGGTTATCAACGAAGGGGAATGGTTTAAAATCTCCGTGAACAAAGAAAAGTATAATAAGGGTGCTCATACACTGTTTGACCGAAGCCAAATATTTGACTCTTTTTGACAGATAAAATTTGGTCAACGTGTACTGATCAAATATTTTCTACACAAAACACGACAAGCAAATATTCAATTATTGGATGCCTAGAATATTTTTTCAGTCTGTTCTTCGAACCTGTCGGTACATGGTTAGGTTACCTTGAATATTTCAGTTGATTTTTTCCATGTTCGGTGTTTGATATTGTTTACTACTGTTGAAAATTGAAGAGTGGCAAACAAAATAGTGTTTGTACAAATATCAAATCAAACCTTATCTGTTAAAAAATATCAAATATTTGACCTCCGGGCAAACAGTGTACGGCCACCTTAAGTAGAACGAAGGGGAATATTTGCCTAAAACATGAATATTGGATCTCGCTGAGGCAAATTTTCGTCGTTTGTTCTTCCTTGTTTTGCATCATCACAAGTCTTCGTTTCGGATTGAGCTATGGACGCGACCAAATTACTCATTCGCTGATGTCTGTGGTATTGCAATCATTACAACAATCTGACGCCATTTCATTAGGGTCTGCAATATACAATTGTGGTGGGAATCATCGAACTAGGCTATAATCGGCTCACAAAGAAAATAATAGTTCAGGAATTTTGTGTGCGATTTGGTTTCGCATGACAGTAGCGAAACTATCTCCACCAAGGATGGCAGCTGCGCTAATCGAGACCGAAAATATTAATAGAAAGGGCTTCTGTTCAGAAGAGCGTAAAGCGGAACAAAATAACAGCGTAGTTCTACGTCAACAATATGGTCGTGTCTTGGACACAACCTCTTATAATGTTTTTCTGAAAAGAACAATAATCTGCATTTTAATATAAAAACATTTTTTATACCTTTAACCAATCCCGAGATACAACTCATTTTGTGATTCCGGTTTCTAAATGTTTCAAGTGTTTTACTCGTACACCAGGGTTACCATAACTACAGAAAAATCTCAGATTCATATTTTTCAGCCTTTTCAAAACCAAAAATCTGTAGTTACAGATTACTGGTTTTTGGAATTTTATACAGAATATACAGATTTTTCAGTACAGGAAAAGCGTGTCGGTGAACCTAGAGAGGTTCAAGAGGTTTCGAAAACTGAAAGATTTTTTTCCACATTGAATGTGAACGAAACAAAAGTGCGAAAAAGACCAGGTTTGCATAGTTCAGTTCTTGAATTTACTCATTATACTACCCATTGAATAATTGCATCAATAATTTTTTTGTTTGTGAGACCAGAAATCTATTATAATAAGGGTATTTACGTAGTACAATGTAAACAGTGAACGTGAGCTACGTAAATACTCTTACTATAATACATTTGTAACAAAATCACAGGGCAGTCTCGTTTGACAGCTGGGTGAGTTCCGCACAACCCTGTTTTTTCATGCCAAACGTCAAGCGGAGCATAGCAGAAAACTTCATTCGAAACGTGACAAAGTGCAGACAGAGTTTGAAAACGTGTTACGACATGATTTGAATAATTTCGCTTGTGAAAATTTGGAAAGTTTAGTGAATTTATTTTGTTTGTGGTAATCTTAAAGTAAAGTTCAGTCATTATCATTTCAAGTAGATAAGACTAGTCAGATAGTCAGAAAGTAAGGTTTCGGGTAAAATATTGGAAAAGGAACACGACAATGTGAGTGCATAAGTTTATCGAGAAAACATTGAACTAAAACAAAAATATATTTCAGCTTTGAAGCTACGTAAAAACTGCTATCAAATTGAGTTTCGTCTGCCTGAAAACCTATCCGAACAACATTTATGGTTTCACAAATAAAAATATAATTGATGCATACTCTGATAGCTATGTAAACTTCCATTACATCTAATGAAGCATAGTATTTTTACTACATACTGTAAACTGCTAGAAAGCGCTACATGGATTCTACCATGTACATCGTTAAATCAATAATAACTATACCAATCTGTTATAATAAATTTAAGAAAATGCTTAAAATTGGACTTATAATTCTAGAAGTGTTATACGGATTTCAATACAAATTTTCTGGGAAACAACTAAGATAAAAAGATTTTTTCAGATCGAAAACACAGATTTTCTAATGGAAACCCTGTCGAATACTTCAGCTGGAATACGCAACTTATTTTTCTTCCGAATTTTGAACAATTTGTCTGTGGTTTCATTCTCTGCTCTACGTGAAAACGCTGTGTATTGTAACTAAAATTCGGTACTTTCGTATTAGCGTCATCGGAGCCGAAATACAATAGATAGCAATTTTATGGTGCACACTGGCACTCAGATCCCTTTTGTATTGTTGCTGCCTTGTTGTTTGTAGTATTTGGTCATTTTCATTGTACGAAAATGCGATTTTATGATTTGCGGTATTTAACATCTTAAGGGCCGGGAAGAAATATGTAAGACATACGCCTGGGCCGCACGTTTTGACTTGTGTGCAGTTGCTTGCTTTGCTTGCAAGTTTTTAGGAGGCTTTAGCCTTTGTAGTTCGTTCGCCCTATGTGTGAAGTTAGCGGATGAAATTTCAGCGGATAAAAGTGTTTGTTGCGTGCAAGTTTCTGTTCAACGTCTTGCTGGATTTAATGAATAATGAATTATTTCAGTTGAAATAAATTGATTGTTTATCAATTTAAACCTTCAAACTCATGCTCATTAGATAGAGCATTGAATCATTCATCTTTCCACATAATTCATTTTATTCTTGATCGTGACAGACAAAAGTTATAGACTGAAACTTGAGCATGGGTCAATAAAGGAAAATATACAAAATTTTGAAAATAAAAAAAGTTGTTCGAATAGAGTTATCGAAGTTATTTGAAAGAGAAATATTTTATTTATCTTCCAGCCACAATTTTATTAATTGGAAAAGGGTATGAGAAAAGTTATAGGCCAAGTTTAATGGGCGAAATAAATTAATTCAAAGAAACTTGAAAAAAGTTATTTGAAAGGACCCAAAACACTTTTTCGAGATAGTACTCATTCGATAAAGAATATTTATAGGATCTATGATGAAAAACGTACCTTTCAATTTTTAGCACGCCACTCTCAATAGCTTACCAATTTATTATCAAATACGAATTCGAAATTTTTCGCTCATACAATAATATCTCAGTACTGACCTTCAACAACGTTATAGAAATCAAATGGGAGATAGTTGATAACGTTAATTGGATTTGCTACCTTTGAAAAAGCAGAAAGAAATCGATTTCTCATTTCTTCTCGATATATTTGTCCACTACATCTACATACATCGAAATACAAATTTCTCTGTAAAATATCCCGTATAAATCCATTTAAATTATGTTTTAAAACGATTTATATCCATCTTCATGGGTTGATATTTCACGATTTTAAAGCATTTCAAAAATCGCCTAAAAAATTCGACTTCGCACTATGTTCTTTTAATTTTATTTTTTTTTTGAGTGTAAAAAAGTTCAAATTCCATTTTCGTTAAATTTATTAATTTCCCTCCTACAACTTGTATACATTTTGGCCCATACCTTTTTTCAGACTCTTTTCCGACCAACGAAAATTTGGCTGAAGATGGATAAAAGTATTCTCTATCCAATGAGTATTATCTCAAAAATGTGTTTTGGGTCCTTTCGAATACCTTTTTTAAATTTTCTTTAAATTAATTAATTTCCCTCATACAAGTTGTATAGGTTTTGGGCTATAACTTTTCTTAGACCCTATTCCGACCAATGGAAATTTTACTAAAGATAGATGAAATTAATCTATATCGAATAAGTACTATCCCGAGAATGTGTTAAGGGTCCTTCCAAATAACTTTTTTTCAATTTTCTTTAACATAATAAATTTCTTCCAACTTTTCTCATACCCTTTTTCGATTAATAAAATTGTAGCTGGAATATAGGTAGAATATTACGTCGATAACTCTGTTCGAACAATTTTTTTTTGATTTTCAAAATCCTGTATATTTTCCTATATTGACCCATGCTCACGTTTTAGTCTATAACTTTTGTCTGTCACGATCAAGAATAAAATGAATTATGTGGAAAGATGAATGATTCAATTCTCTATCTAATGAGCATGATTTTGAAGGTTGTTACTCGATAAACAATCAATTTATTTCAACTAAAATAATCCATTATTCATTAAATCCAGCAAGACGTTGAACAGAAACTTGCACGCAACAAAAACTTTTATTCGATAATTTCACACAAGTCCGTGAAGAAGGAACGCGAAACACGAGAAATCTTGGGAGCGGTCCGCAACGGATGAGACGCGAAACACGAAAAATCTGTTGAGCGGTCCGTAAAGTGTTAAGTATGAACGCAATTTTCATTATGTGTTTTGACGTAGGACTACGTCTAACCGGAAGATATAGGGGATGAAATGGAAATCTAGGCACTGAACAAGTAGGAAAAAATGCAAGATTTGGAACGCTTATAACTCGAGCATTTCTCAATAGATCGCAAAGGTTTTTGCATCAATTGATAGGAAATATATCTACGCATCTATCATAATGAATAACATTTCATTTTTCTTGAGATAAATAATTGAATAATTGTGAAATATCAAGCATTGTCAAAATGCACTATGTGCCCAATTTTGATTGGTCCATTTTGTGCTCCTCAAATCGTACCGACCAAAACGGGCAACCAGAGCAGCAGCGAAATAGAATGAAGCACGATTGGAAAGGAAAAAGAAAAAAATGAACGAAACATTGGTCGCAGTCTCACACATGCGTAATTCTCGAGCCAGCCAGTCAGCTTAAAAATCCCCGATCCGCTGCCGTAACGATCACTCTCATTCAAACCGTACACCACATCGGTTCGCATCGCAACAAATCAACAAACCAACCCAAGCAGCCATGTCTGGACATGGTAAAGGAGGAAAAGTGAAGGGAAAGGCAAAATCCCGCTCGAACCGTGTTGATCTGGAGTTCCCCGCAAGGGTAGCTAGGCCGAGCGTGTTAGTACCAGTGCACCAATCCACCTAGCCGGCGTTATATAGTTTCGGCCGCCGATCGAGTTAGCTGGCAAAGCTGCTCGCGACGATAAGAAAACCCGCATTCGGAACAAAACACATTCGGTTCGGTGGACATCAAGACAACAGGCAGTTGCAGCGAGTGGCGAGTGGCAAACGCAATCGCAAAACGGCATCAGGTAGCAGAAGAAAAAAGTTTGTGCTTTATACAAACTGCTTTGGTGGCAAATCCAGAACAAGGCGGCATCGAGGGCGTTCGAAATGGTTTTTTTTTTCAAAACCACGAGTACTAAGTTTTCTAAATTGGAACCATTCCATAAAACAAGGCGCTTTTCAGGGCCATTAAACCTTCCATAAAAGAGTTTAGGAAATACAGTTCAATGCATTCTAAAACATTATCCAAAATAATAATAAAACACAAATTGATTTTCTCATAATTTGTTTGTCAGGATATGATGAGTATGTGAATTTGGCAGTTGTTCTGAGCTTATTGATTTTCATCAATTCTTAAATTGCTTCTAGATTGAAAGTGTGGTTGTACGGCATCGGCATCGTAGACGTAACAAAGGAGGACAAGTTAAGGGAAAGGCAAAGTCTCACTCGAACCGTGCAGGTCTCCAGTTCCCTGTTGGTCGCATTCACTGATTGCTCCGCAAGGGTAACTAGGCCGAACGGATTGGTGCCGGAGAACCAGTATACCTAACAGCGATTATAGAGTTTCGGCCGTCGGAGTGCTCGAGTTGGCTTGCAAAGCTGCTCACGACAATCAGAAAACCCGCATCAAGAACAGAGCAGCTTCGGTTCGGCGCTCATCAAGGCAACAATTAGTTTCAGTGAGTGGCAAAGTGTTTCTCCGGCACGTCGCATTAAATGTAATTTACTGAACAACATGTCACAAGCTGGATGGGGAGAAATTTTCCAACTGTGAAAGCTGTGGCGAGTGGCAAACGCAATAGCTAAACAGGAAGGTTTAACCGAACAAGATGGGAATATCGAGTGATAACAAAAACACAACACCAAAGGTTCTTTTCAGAACCATCAACATATTCATAAAGAGTAAACAGTAAACTAATCCATTTTTCAGGTAGATAGGTAGGTTTTCACGTAGGAGAAGAAAATAAAACAATATATTTAAAATATATATTTAACAAAAGCTGTCCCCTTTGTATAGTCCTACGTCATTCCGGTTATGTCCCCGACATTACCCACCCGTCTTTTTTTCGCAATGAATTTTTTATTCTGAGAGCAACTTCCGATCCGTCGTCGAAAGCGGCGGCCTTTCGCAAGCAAACCTGTGTTCCATCGATTGCCCGGTGAGGAGACGATCCTTTAGTTAGGTCCGACCGAGTGTTAACGAGCGTCGGACGGCATACATTTACCTGGTTAGTTTTTACACTGAAATATAAACGATATATTTCAAAGCAAAACTGAAAAAAATGACAAAACACTGCATACAACAAGGCAACAACAATACAAATAATATTTGAATGCCAGTGCGAACAATAAAAATGGTATCTATTGTTTTTCAGCTCCGGTGACGTTAATACGAAAGTACCTAAAATTCTTATTTGAAGGAACTAAAACATTCGTAGCTTCGACAATTAGCTGAATCAATTGTTAAAAATGTTTCTCGAATTGAGTTTTATTTAAGATGTGATAGATTTGATTGAGTTTTATTTTCACTCTTTCCGAATGGAGTAACCGGCTAGAAGATAGTACCCTTTGTCGGACGTTCCTTTTTTTCGAGTGATTGATCGTTAAATTTGCGTCTCATCCAATGAGAAATGATTCTTTTGCATTGGTTTGAATTTCAAGCAGACCATCTCGCTGTTTGGGTAAACAAAATAATGAGGAAAAATATTCACAAGAGAGAAAGACTTTTTATGCAAAAAAGGTTGTTGGTGTCCGAGGGGATAATAGCTAGGGGAAACATCCACCTCGGGTTTGCAGTAGAAAAACGTGGCCCCATATTTAAATCTGACAACAATCAGTCACTTGGGTTATTTTCAACGGAAAGAGTGATACGATTAAAACATTTACATTTCTGTGAAGCTGACACATCCGTAGGGGAAAGTAGGTAAAGACGGACACTGCGGGTAAGATGGACACTTTTAATATTTCATTAACTAAAATTTTTTGAAATATTTTATTTATGCAAATACTTTCAATAAAGGGTATCAATACTTTCGAGACACACTGTTGATTTCCAGCGAGCGAACTGTCAAGCTTGTAAACAAAACATAAATTATCTTCGCGGGTGCACCGTTCGATGTAATTTTTACTCCGTAGAAAATAGCGAAAAGTTCGTGATTTTTTGTTTTTTACGTGTTCCTCCAACGGGTAAGCGTTTATTTAGTCCATCATTAACTATCCTGTGATAAATCAGAGGTTTTTCAACGCTTATAGGAAGAGCTACGGTCATTCGAAAAAAAAGCTGCCAGTTCGGGCAAGACGGACACATTAAGGTAAGGAAAGACGGACACTAGTATTTTCCTAGGGTATTTAACAAAACTTTTTGGTTTTACTATAAAGATGTCTACAAATTACAAGCGCAAGAGTAACCGGCAGTCATGGACCGCTCAGCAGTTGGAACAAGCCATTAATGCTGTAAAAAGTGGATCGCCGGTGAAGACAGCAGCAAGAAGTTACGCAATTCCAAGATCCACACTGATTCGCCACCTCACAAGTCCAACTGTATCAACTCGGCTAGGACCTCTTGATTCCGTATTCAATTCTCAACAAGAAGAGGAGCTGGTACAACATCTGTTGGATTTGGAAAAAAGGTTCTATGGAATAACGATGACTAATGTTCGAAAGCTTGCTTTTGATCTGGCCGAAAAAAATGGATTGCCACACCCGTTCAACAAGTCTACCAAGACGGCTGGAAAAGCTTGGCTAAGCAATTTTCTGAAACGAAATCCCAAATTGTCGTTCCGTAAAGCTGAAGCTACCTCTGCCGCCCGAGCCAGAGGCTTCAATAAGCCAGCAGTATCTGCGTTTTACGATTTGCTGGAAGAAGCGCTGAAAGATCCCAAATTGACGCCAGATCGTGTTTTGAACGCCGATGAGACTAGTGTTTGTACCGTTAGTATTTGTTTTGGCATTGTAGTTAGTTTAAAAATCATTTTAATTTTTTATTCATACTTTCTTACAGGAAGTCTAAGGTAGCGGCATTGAAAGGCAAAAAACAGGTTGGTGGTATTACATCTGCGGAACGCGGAGAAACAGCTACGGCAGTAATGTGCATGTCCGCAACCGGACAGCACCCTCCGCCGTTCTTCATTTTTCTTCGCATGCGGATGCACGAAGCTTTGAAGAAAGGGTCATCACGTGGAAGCAAATTTGCCTGTAATGCATCGGGTTACATGACGGTCGAAATATTCAATGAGTGGTTCGATCACTTTTTGGAGCATGTACCTTTGGAGCATGGCACCTTTCAAGACGTACTACGCACAGGAAGTAGAGCGTTTCCTACAACAGAATCCAGGTAAAGTCGTCAGCCAATATGACGTTGCCGAGCTCATGAAACCTGCATTCCTCAAGGCGGCTACTACGGAAATTGCTGAGAATGGGTTTGGAGAAACAGGAATTTGGCCATTTGATCGCAATACTTTTTTCCGATGATGACTTTGCCCCGGCCACGGTGACTGATCAACCCGATCCTGAGATTCTTCGTCATGGCTGATTTCGCAGAACCGGACAGCATCTCAACGGCGAATAACCCGGTGTTTGAAATATCTCCGTCGATCATACTTCCGTTACCGAAAATGGTCACCCCGAGAGTCACAAAGAGAAAACGCCAAGAAGAAAAGGCAGCTGACATAACGTCTGCTCAATACGCTGACACTTTGAAGAAGGCGAAAGCATCGAAAGACATTAAATCCATCAAAAAAAGAACAAAAACAACGCTCTTCGAAGAAGCCTAAGCAAAATAAGGGCAAAGGGGACACCTCATCTGATAATCTATGCGAGAAATGCGGAAGCCAGTTTTCTGATTCAGATTTCGGGACAGGTTGGACAATATGCTTACAATGCCTTTCATGGTTCCACGCTGAATGCTTTACTTCTGCTGCAACTATTTGTCAGAACTGCTCTTGATTCTTCTTTTTTTCTTGTTTTTTTATTCCCACTGAAAATTGAATTAATTTAAGTACTCAAATGAACTGAAACCATCGATGAATTGTTTTTAATGCTTTATAAATAAACTTTCGTTTTGAAATATTTTTAAGTGTATCATTAAACTTTACAAATGAATTATCATCTTTCTAGGAGGTCATTTAAAATATGCGTGGACAGGTTGTTGGCTATTTCAGATCCTTTTCCTTCCTTTGCGAGGACAATGGCCCGCAAAAATCCAGAAATTTTTGCATGGAGTGTATGTATCTGTCGTAGCCTTTCGAATCGTAGCGTAATTCAAGAACACTCCCCAATGCTGAAAACACTAAAATACGTACAAAAACTACAACTTTTCCGTAAGTGTCCATCTTTCCCACCTTAGTGTCCGTCTTACCCATTCCAGATGAAATAGTATTTCGATGCATTTTTTTCAATGACCCAGAATACATCAATGTTGGAATAAATTTACTAGTATCAACGGTAATTATGATAGAAAAGGACCTGAAGTTTCAATTTGTGCAACAACTGCGATCATGAAAGCTATATATGCGTAAAAATTGAGATTACACCTTAGGGTGGCCGTCTTACCTACTTTCCCCTACATAAAATGTGCATCACTGCCAGTGATTGATTTGTGTGACATCAATTACCAGACCGGACAAATCCAATTGCAAGCGCACCACTTTTTCGGGCGGGCACAAAAAACCCCAAACGTGATCAACTTTCATTTCATGGAATTTTCACGAGAGCTGCTTCAAATTGATTTTAATTTTCGTTTTCACTCACCGTCAAAAAGAATGGTGCACCATTCCGTTGTCGTCGTCGTCGTCGTTCCACCGTGTGTCCAATCAACTTTGATTACGACTAAAACCGTTCCCACTTACACCGGTTCGCCCCCATCAATGGGTGCTCGAGAGAAATGCAATTCCATTCTCTAGGATTTCACTAGTTTGCACGTATTTTACTGCAAACATACACACAAAGCATCACCATTTGCAGCAGATAAGAAAAGCAGGTCCAGCGAGGGGGCACTGCACCGGATATGACACGGGTCGGTTTCTGGCCGAAGATTCCAGACGGACACGTCACGCTATCCACCAGTGTGAACAATAGGTCACCGTTATCCTTATTCACAGAGGGTAGTGGTTCTGAATTACGATACGTTTACCAAAGATATGAATTTATAGTTTGATGGAGAAAAAGGGTTTACCGTGTTGGTTGTTTAAGTATTCATTGATTCGACCAATGTTTCGGTTCCTCGAATTCATCGCACAAATATTTTCCCTTTTTTATCATTCGTCACACATTGTTTCAATCAAATCTAGTATTTTTTTTTATTCCGTTGTTGGGTTCATGAATATTCCACACCATTTCCACCGAAATACAATGCATTGTGTCACACTTAACATGCACTAATATGTCCCCGAAGCGACGAACAAGATCCAGTTACTCGTCACCATGTCACACGGTGCATTTTTTGCAGCCATAATTCAAATCATCACGAACCACCCAGTGGGCTCCATGCAACACGCACCAAGCGCATCAGGGGGAGAGTCATCTCCCAGCGTTGCTCTTTGTTTGGCAACATTGAATAATTCATGTTACCCACATTGTAGACCTCCTCCCGCTATGCGTAGCACTAAATCAATGAGCCTGAGCAAACACACAAACGATCCATCCGAAACGAGGTTAGCGTTATAATCCTATCCGAGCAGCCAAAGCGGAAAAACGGCTTTCACTGGGTGCAGCAAAAGCTGGTGACTCTGCAAAAGCCAACGTCCGCCCGAATATAGGCCACTCGCCAAGCCTTTGACCTCACGCAACAGGAGACGGCGGCGGCGGCAAAACTGCACCCGGATCCACACATACACACACGCACAAACACGGACACTATTGCTGCCAAGAAAGGAACGCTTCACGAGGATAATTGTTCCCCGGAGACACTTTGTTCCTCGGCGTGTTTTATGAATCAATTCGGAGCACAAAAGCGGCACTAAACAAAAGTGAAAACCTACACACACGTGCTCCTGTGTGTCCTGCTGCAATGGGGGCGGGGGTGGCCAAACAGCTCATCCGCAATGTCTGCCACTAGGATAGAGAGCTACTGGGGTGGTGGGCGAAGCAGCAGCGCGCGCGTTATCTGCTGCATCTGAGCCCCACTGCACTGTGGGATGCGATTTGGTCCGTATCCGAGCAGGTTCACCGACGAACTGGAGCCAACGCAGCGAGGCAGCTCGATTTTATGAACGCGAGCTTTTACTATTTACAAACGACTCGCGACTCGGCCGGCTGTGGAGGGAAAACTTGAAAGCTCACCAGCGGGGACTGCCACTGCGGCGGCGCAACGACCCGAAACAACCTGATGAATGTTTGTTGTGATGGATACCTCGCTTTGAATTAATATACTAATGCTGAACCCCATTAACAGCGCATGGCCGCCCCTCACGCGGATCCACTTGTTGCTGATATTTAGGCTTCAGAATTCAAATTGATGACTCTTCGGGAACGATGAACTCCTCTGAGTTCTCATTCACGTGCAACGCACCAATTTGCCTGCGATTTAGATCTATCACCACCACTCGCAGTGACTCATCTGTAGGCCAAATCATCATGCTAAATTATTTAAACTTATCCAAATGATATGTCAATGCTCTCAACTATCACACTGAACGACCGTTGACGATTTTCGATAATCAATTTTCGGATTTCATACATACATATTTTCTTAGATTTTGACGTAGGACTACGTCTTTCATTTCTATACCGGGGTGTAAAATCAAAGTTTCGAAAACGAAAGCGTTACGCCGGAGACCGAGATTTTGAGCGTTAATAGCTCCTAAACAACTGAACGAAATGGTATGATAAACACTTCATTCGAAAGATAAAATGTCTACGCGTTCTATACTTGTTACTTGTTGCAATAGTCTTAAAATTGCTTTCAAAACAGCCTATTGAAATCACCAATCGGTATATAAGCGAGCGCCGCTCGGAAATCCACTCAGTTCTGATTGAACAGCGATTGGAGCATGTTGTCGCTGTTGTGGTGAAGCTCTTCGTTTATCATGAAAGCGGGAATGAACGGTGTTACCAAGAGCCTGTTTGTGCACCTTAGGCCAGAAGGGAATCCATCAGGAGGAGAGTAATGCCACAAACGGTTCCCCGGGAAGATCTCGATGCAGCCGCTACACACACACACACACATACACGCGCGGAATTCTTTCCGTTTGGATGCCATTCAGCATCGAGAAAGATCCGGAAAATAATCTGCCAGTTCCTCTGGGAATTTAAAAATACATTCATGTGAAAGTGTTTATTTGAATGTTTTCTATCCATGTAACACTGTGACCAAATATGTTTCAATCAAGTGCTATTAACAGATGGTTATCGAGTTAGCATTAACCACTGGTGGGCTTCCAGTATCGAGGAAAATGTGGAAATATCTAATCGTTACTGAAAATAATCTGCCAGTTCCTCTGGGAATTTGAAATTACATTCATGTGAAAGAGTTTATTTTAATGTTTTCTATCCATGTAACACCGTGACCAAATACATTTGGTTTTGTGATTTTTCAATCAATCGCAATTAACAGAATAGCTTCTGAAGATTATTCTTTCCCATCAGTAGGATATTTCCGTATCCAATATTGGATGCATAAAACCTTGTGCCTCCAACGTAACGCTCTCGTTTTCGAAGTCCTCCAAATATTCATTCATTCAGAATGAATTCAGATTCAACTTCAAACAAATGATCTCTAAATCAACGATAGTCCTACGTCACCCTTGCGGTTATACCATAGATATAACCCACTTCCTGTTTTTCCAACCAATGTCCAATCGCAATCAATAACCCCATGACCACTTTTGAAACATTCATATAACAGGCACACTTGTGTTCTTGGTAGAGTATTGTTACTTCAGACCCCTGCAATGTTACTACATGGGCCGAAAAGCCCCGGGATTTTTCAACAGATGGCACCACTAAAAAATGAACAAGATTAATTTCGAGAGGTTCATCTGTCAATAGCTTATGTGTGAAGTTTCATGACATTTTGTTTATTTCTCGCGTAACTTTTGAAAAGGTCCTATGTAACGAATGTAAACAAATTGAGTTAATGGATGCACGCTATTAGTTTTCAATCATTGAATGTATTACAAAAACAATCGTTCACGTATCTATCTTCTTCATCTTTTAGTCGCCGATACAAAAAATATCCAATGTACAGATTCGAATTTTAAACACCCGGCTGTTACTTCGGACGCCACTTTCCTCCGACGGCCGAAACGTCCGAAGTAACAAAGCAGTCAATACAACTCGCAGTCGTACTTCGGTCGTTTTGGAATTTGTTTCTTACAGGTGTTGTTATCGATTTCAGTGCAACTCAACGAGTGATAACAATAATAATCAGTCTTCAGAACGAAATGCTGATATTTGGATTGTTGTTTATTAGTTAGTTTCAAATTTTTATAGTGCAACGTAATATGTCCAATGTGCAAACGCGGGCAGTCAAAACGTCCAATGTAACATTTTTCGCTCCGAGGCTTCAACTTTAATCTCAAATCTCGGAACAATAGTTACGATTGGTTTTATGGAGTTATTCTTTACAGCTAGTGGTGAAAACAGTGATAAGATTGATAGCTTTTAATAGCTTCTATTCTGTTTTCGCATTTTCGCATGACATTGTCATGACAACTGGTTTGCTTGGGTGCAATGAATCTTAAGAAGGAATTCCCGTTCTACACGCACTGGCAAACGATTTTTACTCAACAATTTCTCAAACGAGAAATGGGTGTTGTGAGAAAGGATGAAAAAACGCAAAAATTATGTAGGAGAATGGAGGGTATGCCCGACCCCCTAAGGAAAAGTATTGTTTTGTGAGATCTGCGGGCACATATTGATATATTTCCTCCACAGAATCATTGTATAATTTATTTGCCATGAGATATAAGGAATATCAGTACATTCAAACGGTAATTTTCTCAAGTAATAGTCAATTTAAATAACTGCCATAAAATGAAGCTCATCAACCAGAGCGAGTGAAACCGGCACCCCATGGAGGTAACACCGGTACCCTATGGGGTAAGACCGTCATCTCAATTTCTCAATATATATACTTGGCAACAGATGAACCAGTTTGAATGTGACAGTCGGCAAATAGAAGGTATTCTAATTCTAAATGTCGCTGTCGAGTATGGTTCGAATCGCTCAACCGATTCCGGAGATATGGTCGGAACAAGTTCCGATGAACATGGAATATGAAGAATAAATCACCAAACCACACCACAATTCAATTACAAGTTTAATGGAATCTAGGACCACATTGAACACTTACCGGTGGTCAGTTTTTCTTCTTACTTGAATCAATATCCGTCATACGACGCTTTTAATTCTACTAGGATTCGCCTTGAAATCACAGAGAAGAATGAGTTCATGACTGTAGGTAATTTTTTTCAGGTTTTTGTGATTATGATGGAAATAAAACTAATTAAATTATGTTTAGTTGTAATTAGTTTATTATTTTCGTTAAGACCATACAGCCATTATTTTTCGTTCAATGATGAAGTTCATTTAATTTTATCGAACAGCTTAAATCCAACATTAAATTTACATCAGTAGTTCAAAAGTCGTGGAAGCACGTTTGATAGAAACTCCACTAACAATAGCCTCTTTTGCAAAGGTGAGGTTCTCCTGGGACCAACTCCCTCGATTCGTTTTCCTTTGGTAGCTGCGAGGCATCTGAAATTGATGGAAAATATGTCTTAGAAACCTTCAACCAAACGCAAACCATGCCGGGATCCCCCACTGAAAGGGTGATGGACTTACCCCGACAGCACACATTTTTCGAGAAGACTATTTCTATTCACTTATTGCTTTAACTTACCTCAACTCGAATCCCAGTGATTGCTAACAATCCAGGGGACAAACTGTAGAGCAACGGAAAAGAATTTGAAACCGCGTTCAACCATAAAAGCTTAAACTTCACTGACGGAAAATTACATCCGGCTACATATCACCGGCACTCGCGTTTGTTTTGATTTATATTTTGACAACTGACGGATCACGGTGGGTTCGATGTGATTGAAAATGTCTAAAATAATAAATACTAACATGTAGAGTATTCAAAAACGTAGTTAATCAGAGTTTTCTAGTAAAACTCAGGGGGTGCCGGTCTTATCCTCAGTGGCGAGCTTACCCTCCCTTCCCCTAGACTAATTTGATGCAACAGATATTTTGTCTATTGGAAATGGTTATACCACAGATATAACCCACTTCCTGTTTTTGGTGGGAAAAACTCCTGAACAATCGATGCAATGGTTGACGAAATGTTATTCCACTCCTGCTCCTTCGAGAACAACAGTTTATCGGTGGTTTAGTGAATTCAAAATGAGCCGTACAAGCACCGCAGATGCGCCTCGCACTGGATGGCCTAAAGAGGCTACGAATCCAGAAATCGTAAAACAAGTGCATCGACTCGTGTTGAACGATCGTAAAGTGATGTGAAAAAACGAGTGGGATACGTTTTGCACGACATTTTGGACATTCAAAAACTATCCGCGCGATAGGTGCCCCGCGTTTGCTGACCGTCGACCAAAAATAGCGGCGCGTTATTAATTCAACAGCCTGTTTGACGTTGTTGAAGCGTAATCGAATGGACTGCTTTCTTTAGTGACAATGGATGAAATCTGGATCCATTACCATACTCCCGAGTCCAATAGGCAGTCTGCAGAGTGGCACTGATGCACATTTCGAAGACATAGACGTTTCGTACTACAGAAAGGGAGAAAGACAGACAGACAGACAGACATCACTCCATTTATATATACAGTAAAACCTGTTTTGTGCAGTTTTTTTTTGTGCGATTTTTTTTGTGAGGTATATGAAAAGAAGCATATTTGAAGTTTTTTTCGATGGTTTATATGCATTTCAGTACGAAAAAAGCATATTTGCGTCCAAATTATCCACTTCTGAAATCATTCCCATCCTCCCTTCAAACGCTCTGTTTTTGCATGACAGGATTTCTAACAGCAACATGTTCGACATGCAACTTGAGGCACAACTCAGCCACGGGAAACCGAAAAGGCAAACTGTCCCATCGCAAAGCAGGGAAACGAAAGGAAATTGATAGGTGAACGGCGGGGATTTAAGTTATTTTCTTGGGGGAAACTTTTTTTAGGCGGTCCCTATCTACCGCACAAAAAAAATTTTTTCAAAATGTGTACCGTACACGATTTTTTAAAGCTACTGGTGAAGTTTTGCACGAATTTTCTTATGCAATTTTTTTTTTGTGCGGTCCCTGTCCCCCGCACAAAAAAGGTTTGCCTGTATATAGATTAGGGTGCCAATGAATGTATGGGAAAAAATCGACCCTGAAATTTCAAAAGTTTACCTCATAAAAAATGTTCATCACCTCGAAAAAACACCCTGTGCCAAATATTCACCTCTATTCCGGTTCACGTTCGGGTTTAAAATTAGCAAAATGATGCATTTTGTTACCCGTTCGACTTCGATTAAGCACATTTAGGGGCTGTCCACATACCACGTAGACAGAAAAGCATGATTTTAGACACCTCCCTCCCCCCTCGTGAACAAGCGTGGCCATTTCTTATAACCCTCCCCCTGTTGTCCACGTGGACATTCCTCCGGTTTTAAGGAAAAAATCATGAAATTCTACTTTTTTTCGCTTAAATTTCATTTCAGGTTTGTTTCTATTTTCTATTCTAATGTTTATTGATAAAAAAGACGGGTGGGTAATGTCGGGGACATAACCGGAGTGACGTAGGACTATACAAAGGGGACAGCTTTTGTTAAATATATATTTTAAATATATTGTTTTATTTTCTTCTCCTACGTGAATACCTACCTATCTACCTGAAAAATGGATTAGTTTACTGTTTACTCTTTATGAATATGTTGATGGTTCTGAAAAGAACCTTTGGTGTTGTGTTTTTGTTATCACTCGATATTCCCATCTTGTTCGGTTAAACCTTCCTGTTTAGCTATTGCGTTTGCCACTCGCCACAGCTTTCACAGTTGGAAAATTTCTTCCCATCCAGCTTTGTGACATGTTGTACAGTAAATTACATTCAATGCGACGTGCCGAAGCGCCACTCAGTGTTGCATTGGAGGCGATTTTAACCTGTAATTGAACATTTGCGATGACAGTGGTACAGTGTTGACTTTCAATGTGGGGTCATAATTTGGATCTCTATGTTTACAAAAATGTCCAACTAAATAAGTCACATTACATGTCCGTCCAATTAGCAAAATGTCGAACTAATTGTAAATTACTGTACTTTCAATCTGGAAACAATTTAAGAATTGGTGAAAATTGAATAATCAGGAAAGTCCCCAACTATCAATAAGCTCAGAACAACTGCCAAATTCACATACTCATCAGATCCTGGCAAACAAATTATGAAAAAATCAATTTGTGTTTTATTATTATTTTGGATAATGTTTTAGAAAGCATTGAACTTTATTTCCTAAACTCTTTTTTGGAAGGTTTAATGGCCCTGAAAAGCGCCTTGTTTTATGGAATGGTTCCAATTTAGAAAACTTAGTACTCGTGGTTTTGAAAAAAAAACATTTCGAACGCCCTCGATGCCGCCTTGTTCTGGATTTACCACCAAAGCAGATTGTAAAAAGAACAAACTTTTTTCTTCTGCTACCTGCTGCCGTTTTGCGATTGCGTTTGCCACTCGCCACTCGCCACTCGCTGCAACTGCCTGTTGTCTTGATGTCCACCGAACCGAATGTGTTCTGTTCCAAATGCGGGTTTTCTTATCGTCGCCAGCAGCTTTTCCAGCTAACTCGATTACTTCGGCGGCCGAAACTATATAACTATATAACTAGATCGGGATTTTGCCTTTCCCTTCACTTTTCCTCCTTTACCATGTCCAGACATGGCTGCTTGGGTTGGTTTGTTGATGTGTTGTGATGCGAACCGATGTGGTGTACGGTTTGAATGAGAGTGATCGTTACGGCAGCGGATCGGGGATTTTTAAGCTGACTGGCTGGCTCGAGAATTACGCATGTGTGAGACTGCGACCAATGTTTCGTTCATTTTTTTCTTTTTCCTTTCCAATCGTAGCTACCCTTGCGGGGAACTCCAGATCAACACGGTTCGATCGGGATTTTGCCTTTCCCTTCACTTTTCCTCCTTTACCATGTCCAGACATGGCTGCTTGGGTTGGTTTGTTGATGTGTTGTGATGCGAACCGATGTGGTGTACGGTTTGAATGAGAGTGATCGTTACGGCAGCGGATCGGGGATTTTTAAGCTGACTGGCTGGCTCGAGAATTACGCATGTGTGAGACTGCGACCAATGTTTCGTTCATTTTTTTCTTTTTCCTTTCCAATCGTGCTTCATTCTATTTCGCTGCTGCTCTGGTTGCCCGTTTTGGTCGGTACGATTTGAGGAGCACAAAATGGACCAATCAAAAATGGGCAAATAGTGCATTTGGACAATGCTTGATATTTCACAATTATTCAATTATTTATCTCAAGAAAAATGAAATGTTATTCGTTATGATAGATGCGTAGATATATTTCCTATCAATTGATGCAAAAACCTTTGCGATCTCTTGAGAAATGCTCGAGTTATAAGCGTTACAAATCTTGCATTTTTTCCTACTTGTTCAGTGCCTAGATTTCCATTTCACCCCCTATATCTTCCGGTTAGACGTAGTCCTACGTCAAAAATTATAGCCTTACCAATGGTAACGATTTGTCTTGAAATCTTTGTTTTTTTTCCGAATTCCATTTACGTTATCTCCATATTCATTTTAAAATATCAATTGTGAGCTTATTCTCGAGTATTTTTATTGAAGCTGGCTGACTGTATGAGTTTTCAAAAAATCAGACAATGAAATCAAGCACTTTGTTTGAAAACAGAATTTTCTCGTCTAAACATCAATGACTTTTGCTTTTACAGGTTCGGTAGTGCCTGATGGCTATAATGAACCTAGTAAAAACAAAACATCTGCAATATCATCGTGATCGATGATTCCGTTGACCTACAACCCTTAATTGTTAAATCATGCTAAATATTGTCCTGAAAAATTCGTACCAATTCTAAGGAAAAAACCAAAAGCATATTTTTGTAGACATACATCTTTTCGATCATAGATGCACCGTTTTTCCTGAATATTTCAGCATCCTTCATGCAACTTGAGAATTCCATCCTCTCAGAACTTATGCTATACAGTAAGTTGAAGTTCTTACAAGAAACTTAACAGTTAATAATCTGAAGATGCAATATCTGGTGTGTAAGGCGGGTGGAGTTTTAGAAGTGCCCTAGAAGCGTTCTGGATCGTTGATTTTAATACGTTCAGCTTCTAGCAGTACTTGTTGGAATTCATCGAAACTAGTTGTTTTGTAGAAGCTCATGATACAGATTTTCCTCCAGCCCTACCAGACCCAGCCATAACTTTCTTCAAGCGAAAACCTGCTTCGGGGTTCCATTCATTGCTAAGATTTTTTTTAACTCAACATTCTTGTAAATGATTTGCCCTTTACAATTCACTACACATATGTATTTTTGTCGCGTTTATAAAATGAATCGCAGATTGAGATAAGTCCCTTCAAGTGTTTTTCGGTAAAATAAACCCTTATTCCGGAATCCGGTTGGATTTGAAATTAGCCCAATGTTGCGTTCTTTAAGAGGGTATTCTATTCTAGAAATTTGAAAAAAAATCATTTTTATTCTTCATATTTCTCTAATTTAGACATTTAAAAATATACCATAGGAGAGACTTTTCGAAAATCTCATTATTTACCAAGTTATAGCCATTTTAGTGATGCGATATCTTATCTAGTACGGCCATAACAATTAACTTCAAACGCGTTTATATCGAAACATGTTTTTTTTCAAACTGGCTTACACGATATCTCAAGTTTTACTTATCCGATCTATGTTTATATGAATACAATCTGTATGTTTCTTTCTATCGCATGAACCTTTAAAAAAGCATAATTTCGTAACTTTACTATTTTAAAAATATCAAGAAACTTAAAAAAAATGTTTTAAACAGCATTTTTTTCTTCAAATTTCCGCCATTTTATCAAAAAACACGTTTTTGACTTGTCCGAGGTTCATGCGATAGTGGCATCTTTACTGATTCAGAATCTGCTCGATTTGTGTGTTTCAGAGAACAAGAAGTGCTGGAATCTTGTACGCCATGGCACAACTTTTTTTTGAACCCTCTCACTTGATCAGCTTCTAATTATGGATATATTTTTTTCCGTTCAATTTTCGTTTTATTGTTGAAAGATTTTTTTTCCCCTGTTGGGTGTGAACCACTGCGTCCATTATTTTGAACTATTGTGGTATACCCCTTTTTTGTTATACTACACTTCAAGCTTACCTACTACTTATTGATGGAGGAGTAGACTGAACGCTATAGCGAGATAGGTGCCAATCAGGAATGATCTGTTTGATAAAATTTATAATCCTGATCGGCGACACAGACCAGACTTCCTTGGGCTCCAGAATAGCTTTATCAAGGTGTTGAGGTCTGCGTCTAGTTAGAGCTCCGCAGTTACAGAGCAAATGTTCCGAGGTTTCGCTTTCGGCATTACAAAAGCGACAAATATCATCTTGCGCTAAACCAATGTTCTTAAGATGGTATTTACTCGGACAGTGTCCTGTTACAAGACCAGTGAATGTGCTGAAGTCTTTCTTATTAAGGCTTAGCAGTTGTTGAGCAATTTTAATACTCGGCGTAATAAATTTTTTCGCCTGTTTAAGTTTTGCAGCCATCCAATTGGCTGTCACTTCCCGGTCTTCCCATTTTTTCAACTCGCTTTTCAACACACAGTCGGAGAGTCCACAGAATGGTTCTAGACCAGTGAATGGTGAGTTTGAGCCGTTCCTGGCTAGTTCATCTACTCGCTCGTTGCCCTCTATACCGCAATGGCCAGGAATCCAGTACAGTTGTACCGAACTTATCTGACTTAATTGCCGTAAAAGGGAAATGCATTCCCAGACAATTTTTGAAGAGCACTTGAAGGCATTTAGAGCTTTAAGTGCCGCTTGACTGTCAGAGAATATGCAGATGTTAGCATGTCTATACTTTATTTTGAGGCAGACATTTAGACATTCTATTATTGCAGCTATTTCTGCCTGAAAAACTGTAGGCCAGTTTCCCATAGCCACAGAGATTTTTGTTCTGGGACCATACACTCCAGCACCTGTGCTGATTGTTGAAAGATAGATAAACAAATAGTGATATGATGGATGGTAAAAATATTCTTTGTTTTACTTTTTCGGAGCTCGAAGAATCGTCCGAAATTCGGTCTCTATCCCCCTTAATCTGATCGAGCCAGATCCTATCGGATTGTACAAATGTTGCAACCTTGAAATGCAGAATGCAAAAGTTTATTTCGTTCGGATTGCGATATTTCAAATCCAATCGGGTTCCGTAATATTGGTTAATATGTAGTCCACGCAGTGTTGCATGTTTGCATGTTTTTCGTTTTTGTTTTTGTTTCGTTCCTGTGATTTCGGTGATTATCGACATCTGTAGCGAATCTACTAATTCATGTGCATGAAAGATTAATCTTTGCTTTTAATTAATCAACAGTAGCAGCATGAGCTTTCCAGACAACTCAAAAGAAGCGTATTACAAAAATTACCAGACATCAATGAAGAACAAGTTTGAGTTTGAGTTTTTTGGAAATCGAAAAATTACCCAAGGGGGAAGTAAAGCAAATCTTAAAATTACATGGCACATTGCATGGCATGCCACTCTCCCTTAAGTCCGATTGAGCTAATATTTGGCACAGGGTGTTTTTTCGAGGTGATGAACATTTTTATGAGGTAAATTTTTGAAATTAGAGATGACCATTTTCATTGGCACCCTTATATATCTTGATCACAACCAATATACACACCTTGGTCACAATCCAATGTAAATATTGATATTGATTACCGTTAAAAATGAAACAGCTCTACCAGTCTAACTAATAAAACATTCCAATAAAACTCGTGTACTGGAATAGGATATTTTGCTCGTCTCGACAGTGACTGAAGCCGAGACGAGACGCGACGAGACGAATTGCTGGTCTCGTTTTCTATTTCAGTTTAACTGTTACTGTTAATATATGTAAAGAAGTCTTTACTTTAAGAAGTCTTCGCAAAACGTTACGAAGATAGTTCTATAAACGAAAAGCGAATGAATCATGGTTCACTCTTGCCAATTCTTCTTCCAATAAAATTGTGAATAAACTCTTTCAGGAGCCAGATAATGAGGACACACCAGCAAGAGCTCATTACAGAAATTTTCTCCATTGACCACCGTCATAAAACATTGCTTGTTACTGTTTGTTATATCTTATGTTTATTATTAACTTTACACAGACAAGCGTTTTCCATGTTTTACTGTGGCTTCGCTCCACGACCGAATCCTCCACGCTGTAAACAAATGAAAAGAAAGTGATTAATCGCAGCAACAAAACAAAACTATTTGCGAGAATACTTACGAATTCAACATCTCCGGCTCCGGCGCCAACATCGCCCTTCTTGTCCGGGCCACCAGCCTGCTGGGTACGACGGTAAGCCTGTCGGTCCTCTCCACCCTTCGGTCCATCTCCGGAACGGGGTCCAGCCTGTCCAGCGCGGGCGCGCTGTGGTTCCGTCCGGGCGGCACGCTTCAGAGTCGACGGGACAATCTCCGGGGGCAGATGCAGGTACGAGCGCAGATACTCGATGCCCTCATTCGTGAGGTACCAGTAGTAGTGACGCCAGGCGAACTGCTCCTTCACGAAGTTCTTCGACTTCAGCGACTGCATCGTCTTTATGACGTGCAGGTTCGGGATGTTCTCCAGCTCTGGATGCTTGGGGGCATAGAAATCCTTCTGGGCCACCAGTACTCCCTCCTTGAAGAGGTACTCGTAGATCGCGACGCGGTGAGCTTTGGGCATAAACATCTGCGGCGGAAAAATTGATTCATCGTTAAATTCGTCATCGCAAAAACTTGAACTTGTTCGAGCAGAGGTTAGTGTAAATTGGTGTTGTTCACTGCTCGTATAAACATCCAGCGTTTGAATGCCACTCGGACTTCAGTTTCATGTTTAGGCCACAGAGCGAATCCGCCGCACACAAAAATGTCTCTTTTTCAACAGAAAAACCACCCAACAACGATTTACACCAACTTGGAGGATTATTTTTGCAAGTTTTCACTGGTAAAATCACTAAAATTCACCTTGAAGGAAATGTGTGACAACTATTCCATACGATAGCCGGAAAAAGAAAGAATGGATGTTGTCTGTCTTTGACATTTGATGACAGCTCTCATAGGCTGTCGGTAGACATAAGCCTACCCCTGAAAACGCAATGTTGATTTCCTGCGTAAAGCGAGTGCCGAACTGATCAGTGTAGAATATGGAGTGGCGAGATGATTTAAGAAAGCTGGGAAAAATTATGAAGTTTATCATTTAAAATTAAATTCTATGCAGCAGCCAGGAAAAAGTTGCTAAATTTTCTCGCGTGCCAAGAGCTCAAAAACAAAAAGTCACAGGAGGACCGTATCCAAGACACGACCGCATGGTTGACGTAGGATTCCGTTAGGCTATCTGTTGATTTTGGATATATTTGAAGAGTTACATCGTTAAACTCTTTGATAATGATTTGGTGGCCCTGAAAAGGGCACTTTTGTTTGGTTGTTGGGTATTGTTTGTTCACTCCACCAGTGTTTACCGAGTGATGATGACAGAAGTATGGTAAACAGTCGTTGGGTGGTGCGTATCAGATAAAAGATGTCGAAGTGGTATAATATATGATGAAAACGCCCCTCTGTGACCCTAGACGAGATGCCTCCTGTGTTATGTATGGATCTGAGACGAGACATGACAATAGGGGGCCGATTCCGGACCACCACTTCTGTCAAACTCGGACCACTTGCAACTCGCCTTCTGATTGGCTAATGAGTAAAATAATTAACAAAGATGAATATACAAAAATGGGATTTCCAACATTTTCACAGTGTTGCCAAATATATTCAAAATTGAATAATTGTTGCATTCACATTTCAATTTAGCGATAATTTCTATAATGGATTTTTTTTGTATATTTTCGTTTCTATTACGTCCGGTGTTCCCGAAGAGAAGGAAACATTGCATCGGAATTTCCACCCTACATCTTTTCGGGATTATTTTGCCATCTAGCATAGCATAATAGCAGCGACCTAACAGAGAAGAGCATTCAATTATTTTCCAACCATAAAGCAGTTAGCAATATAATTATAATCTAATAACAAATAACAACCAAGGCAGCAGAAAAGTATTTAAAATCATATTGGAACTTGAATAAACCATACATACCTACAGAAAAAAACCTGAATAAACGCTATGTTATTATTTGGGAATGTATGATTTTATCAATATTTCAGTACTGTTAGTATTTGAACGATATCAAAGTTAAATTATAAGGCCTTATTTCCGTATACACTCCACGGTAAAAACGAATTGAAGTTTATCCGCGATGACAGAGATACGGTATCGATATCTGGAAACGAAATAAGCTTTTAACAAGTCTTACTACTCGGCCCGAAGGCACTTTTAAATTGTTAAAACCTGAATGAAAATTTTTACTTGGCGTTATTTATTTACTTGAAGAACGTCTTTCTTACCCTAACTTGACCTGTTTTCTATACACTTTCCGATATTCTCACTAAAACTACTCATTATAATATAAAATTATCTTCAGATACAATTTTTGTGCGAGATTATTTTACCAAATGAAGAAAGCAAAGTTTTCCATTCACAATCAACACTAATATGATACGGAGAAGTTAATTTTCATTCATAATTTCTATTTGAAGAGTGTTCATTCTACCTGAAAACCCATCATTTTCTCTAACTCGTAAAACGAAATTTAATGGCGTGTCGTCCATTCCGTTTTCATCTTGAAGTGTAAACGGTAAGGCCCGTAATCTCTTGATAAAAAAAATGAACTTTGAATTTAATTCATATATTTCAACATATCATACACCTACTATCAAATCTACGTTTTCTACGTTACTTTATCTCTTCACATTTTATTTTTTGGATACCAAAATAACAGGAAAATACTTATTGTTTAAAATATGTGATATTCGGTTGGAAGATTAATACAAAAAAAATTATGCAACTCAGAAAATACATGATACGAAGAACACATGTTTTTCATGGGAAAATAATCATCCGAAATTTTATAACATTTGGCAACCTTCACATCTCGCTTCCCTGTTATCTAGCACTTGGTCGAAGAAAATGCAGAAAGAAGAGTAAGAAGCCAGTTGTCACGTCTTGTCTTAGGTATGGATGAAATAAAGAAAAAAAACTCACCAATGTAATATACGACAATTACCAATGCCGAACATAATTATCACTTTTTTCTCATCAGTAAAAACATGTTATTTGAATATAGAGAAAACATATTTGAAATTGAAAAAGTAATTTTGTTCTATAATTTTTACTTTCTGAGTGTTTATTCAACCCAATACGAATTTTAATTGGACTAACAACACCTAATACGATATGTAGAGCATATGAGAAATCACTTTTTTGAATATTTCTCCACTTTTCCAATTTTTTCTCGCCGCATGACCTTTCCTTGGGTGAAAATGAACACAACAGAACAGACAGCTTAAACTAAAATGAATCGTTTTATATATCCAGTCATTTTTAACACAACTGCTACCATATACAGTTTTACAATTACACTTGTGCTAAATTTTTCACAGTACACGGTCGGTCACTGATATGAAATTTCACGAAGCAACCAGCATTAAAGTTTCAAATTTAAATTTTATTTGCTAGAATTAAACGTATCACTCACCCTACTTGCCATACAAAAATGCCCCCGACTTGCATATATTTGCAATGCCGATTTCCCTCGGGCACCTTGGTTATGATGCACATTTCGGTAGGAACGAAAGTTCCCCCTACTTTCATGTATTTGCAATGTCAATTTCTTCCAGGCTGCTTGATTTTGATGTCGCTGTTAGGGAACCGCCGCATGTGTCGTCAGTTTCGACCAATTAAAAGTAGATATTTCCGTTAGTATAGGGGTTGAGATTTTTTAATTGTTCGATAGTTAGTTTCATGACATATATTATTTTATTCAATATAAAAAAATGTTATGGAGTGCCGAAATCGATTGACGCAAAAATTTCATCAATCCATCATGAAATGACTGAGCAATAAGCGTTTGAAATTGGACAATTCCAGATTCCTGTCCAGATTCATTGTTTAATTCATCGTTGGCTTCCTTTATACGAAACGATAACCATCGGAGTAAAAATTATCAAATTAGGACCCATCTGCGGAAATAACATCTCACCAGTAAGACATTGATGTGTTTCAAGCTGTTTGGAATAATTGGAGTTACTGTTTTTTTTTTGTCCCTCTGTACTCGGTCATTCAAGTTGCCCTTCCTAGGCACATTACAAACTTTTTGTTTGCTCAATTTGTTTTTTATGGAAAGTGTAATGGATCAGAATGTTTACTTGAACATCCTGAAGGAAAATATGAAGCAAAGTGCCAACAAAATGAGATGAAATCGAGGATACAAGTTTTACCAAGACAATAACCTAGAGCTCAAGACATATAAGGTTCGCAGATCGTTACATTACAATTACTTAAAAGTTATTGATTTTCCTCCACAATCTTTCGCCACCAATCCCAGTAAAAAACTGGGGAAGTTATCTGTGTAGAAAATTATGAAACCATAAAATTTCTAAAAATAATGATTTTGAAAACAACTTGATGGAAAAATTGATAAATATTCTTTCCGAATATACCAAAAAAAACTCGTAGATACTCTCGTATGACTATGACTATGACTTTATCTATATAGAATGTTCCTAAAGCTTGTTTTCGACTTTCAAAAGAAGGGAAAAGAGATCTGCATGGTGGAGTACGATTACGGGTTTGAGTCACTCTATATATAAATCTGGTGTCACGATGTTCGTGGTCAAACTCCTTCTTGACTTCAAAGTATACATAAAACCACCATATTTTATTCTCTAACCCCCATTCCCTATTTTCCCATCGTGATTTAAATATTTTTATAAACAATATCTAAATAATACATTTATCCGCCGATCGTTTTTCAAACAAAACGAATTTATCTACGTTGTTAAATGAAAAATGACGCTACGTCTGCTTAATAGAACTTCCATCCACATATGCCCAAGTAACCTCAATTAGCCTAAAGCCTGACGTATCACAGGCGAGAATGAATCCTTATTGAATGAGCACAATGAATTATTGAAATTCATCAATTCAATTCATCAAATGCACACATGCTCGGATTGCGGTCCTGCGTCATTTTTGTTGTGATTTTTATGCCAAGCAACACGCCTCTAATGTATTCTGAGTGACAAGCTCTACAATATGAATGACCAATGTGCAAATCAGAAAAAAAATTGGACGAAAAATCCGTCTGCAAGCACAAGACGGATATTGCACAAGTATTTAGCAACAAGATCCTGTCATAGGAACTTCATTCACTATAAACATCATTACTCTTTTTGAATTAGTGTTTATGAATATTATGGATAGAGGAGATGAAACAAGCAAGAGAGTGCGCTCGATGGATTTCTATGTATATCATATGATGTTTTAACGCGGTCAGGAAAACCTCATTCTACGTTGTCAAGAGCTGTGTCAACAATTTATGGTCGACATGTACGCGAAAGAGAGCGCGAGCGACTGGAATTCCTGCGACACAATCAATAGAAGTGGTGTAAGAAGGAATACATTCTCTTGCAAGACACTAATGGCGAATTAGTTTTTGTTCAGTTTCAACCTAGTGTCGCACTAGGTTCGCCCCGAAAGCTATTAGTTTCGCACTGAGATGTTTCACGCAGGCCCCGGCCAAGAGAATATGATCCGCGAGTCAAGATGTGTCGCAAATTTAGCTGTCATTGCCAAACTATCAAACTTCTCGGTGAGCTCAAGGTAAATCTACGTGAGCCCATTCGCTAATCATATTTAACTCGAAACAATCGTCAAATTCGCGACAATTTAAAGAAGGCCGTTTTGCAATTCTAAAATTTGAATGGAGATTCTTAGGTTATTCGATTACCTGAAACACGACGCTCTCTTAACCATTTGGCTATATATTTCACAACACATAACATTTACAAAAATTCGCCATTATAATATAAAATCATCATCAGACACAATTCCAATTCAATATTACGTAATACTGTATTGCATAGAATACATATTCGAAATAGAAAGGCAAATTTTCATTCATTATTTTTTATTTTAGAAGTGTGTTAATGTCATCCTGTAAATTAATGGCTGTAGAGTGGATTTCACATTTTGACCCACCTGTTAGTATGTTATGCGCCTCGATTTACACCAGCTTGAGAGTTTGGCAGTTCTCGCGAGTGACAGTGGTCGCAAATTGCATTTGTGACCCGGACATCAGAGAAGAGAAGTGGAACTTGAGAGAAAAAAGTGGCAACGATATGTGGAAAGAAAATGTAAACAGTGAAAAAATTGACAGATGGTTTACGCTCTAAAAATTGGATATAATGTTAAGATGTCTCTAAAACGGTGGGAGACAACATATATAAGGTGGGAGGTTCGTATATAATGTTATTAATGTTAACATCATCATGATAAACACCGCGAATGGGATACAAATTACGAACTGTAAATTGAATAAAATTTACATATAGACGCTGAAAGTGCTGTGGACAAATATTATAATGCATTTTTATCGGTTTTGTATATAATGTCGTTAATTACAAAATTATCAAAACAAACCCATATGTATTGTTATCATACCTTGCTGTGCTCTTCATAACAAATTACACATTTGTCATCATTGTCATCATCATTACGACCATAAATTCGTAATGATGATGACAATGATGACAAATGTGTAATTTACGAATGAAACTTGGTAAGAGCATCAATTGAAATATTTTAAAGCATTCTCATCCGAATAAATTGAATGATATAATAATTATACGACTAAATAATGTATGTACGCTTAAAAAACAACATAAAAATATGATTTCTGGATAAATTTATTTTTTTTCAGTTTCGAACACACGCCGTAAAAAGCCATTTTTTAAGATACCCTCTGTTGGTATTGTATCTAGAATTTACAAGGTAATGAAATGTTAACATCAATTAGTTTCTAGTAATCAGCTTTTTAGTTGCCGGGGAAATTAACACCAAATTATATTTTTTTAGTGTTATAATATATTCCATGCCAAACCGATATAGTGTTTCTCAGATTTTCGTGTAAATTGGTAGTTTTGTTCCTTATCGCAAAATATTAGATCCCATTCTATTTTAGGGTGGTTCGAAAAATCTAGTTTTTCCTCTTTTTTCCAAAAATAACTTTTTTCAAAAATTCATATCTTTTGAACATATCCAATATTTTTTAGATAACATATCCATAAATAAAAAAAATATAGCGCCCTTGATCCCGAAACCATGTAAACTATAAAAAAACAGATACAATTATTAATCATGAATCAAAATTCATTTTTTTCGCAAGTGCAATATTTTTCCAAAAATTCCAGCTCATTGGCTTTAATTTGATATATCGATCATCTGATTCGGTCTAGCAGTTCAAATGTTATGAATTTTTGAGAATAGGGGAAGAAATTAATATTTCGAACTATCGGTTAACTCTAAAAATTATAACTCCAAAGAGAAAAAAAGGACACATCTGATTTTGAGTAAAAAATGTAAATGTGTAAAAAATTCCTCAGTTTTCAAGAAAATATACCGAAAAATATAGCGCCGTTGATCCAGAAACCATGTAAACTATAAAAAACGGATCCAATCAATAATCACGAAAAAAAAACAATCAAATTTCTAGCAAGTTTGGTATTTTTCCAAAAAAGACTAGCTAATTAACTTCAATTCGATGTGTCGATCATCTGAATCGGCTTAGTAGTTCAAAAGTTATGAGTTTTTGATAAAAGTCATTTTTGGGAAAAAGTGGAAAAAAATCAAATCACCCAAAAAAAATACAGGTTCAATGTTTTACTATAACGAAAACAAGCTACCAATTTTCACGAAAACCTGAAAACCGCTATCAGTTCGGCATGGAATGGCTGAAGTAAACTGCAATAGTTCACAAATTTCAAAGTTCGCATTTTTCTTGTTGTTTTTCATGTTTTTTAGTTCTTCTTCTTCTTCAATGGCACTAACGTTCCTAGAGGAACTTCGCCGTCTCAACGTAGTATTACTTGCGTCATTTTTATTAGTACTTAGTTGAGATTTCTATGCCAAATAACACGCCTTGAATGCATTCTGAGTGGCAAGCTCTAGAATACGCGTGATCACAGTGCAAGTCGGAGGAAATTTCTTTGACGAAAAATTCTCCCGACCAGAACGGGAATCGAACCCGAACACCCGGCATGTTAGTTATGACGCTAACCACTCGGCCAAGGGAGCACACATGTTTTTTAGTGCGGCCATAATAATAATTCGGATTACTGCATTTGGATTGATGCTAGAAAATATCATTAACTTCCTTGAATAGTGGATGTGATATAATTCATTTTATATATGTATATATATTTATATATATTTTTAAACGAAAACATTCGTCAAACAAACTGCGAAACTAAAAACTGTTATACTGTGCCTTCATTTTTTGAGTTTAACATTCAAAGACCCTTCAACAAAGAGTAAAACTGACATACAATTATAACGGATGATTGCTTTTTGATTTGCGCGTGCTCCAACTAGCGAACCGCCAATTATAAAGCACTCCAACTAAGCGCCAATAAGCAAATGGGTACTGTAAAACTGTAAAACTTGTATAAAAAATATACAATCGAAGACCCTTTTTGTCGTTTATGAGTTTGGTTTTTTTTAAGAAATGGAAAAAAAAATATAAAATTCATGTGAATGGAGACGAGTTTGTGTACATATGCACATGCCACTGGGGCCTTTTGCTGATTAAGTAAGATTTTAGTAAGATTTCTCCAAAACGTCATAACTTTTCAACCATTGAATCGATTTCAAAAATCGACATATCAAATGAATTTTATTCTTCTATGAATGAACTTCAATCTGTCATTCAAACAAACTCAGAAATTAAATACTACAGCAAAACTTGAATTATAAAGCTTAGAAAATTTTCCACAATTCGCTCTTTCACGCCAAATTTCTATCTTGTCGCAATTTTAAACCTCTCAAAAATGAATGATGAAAAATTAACAAATAATGGGGGGTAAATAATAAAACAAAGGTAATCATGGATTTTTAATAACCATCTCAGAACAATATTGAAAAAAACATTCCTTTTTAATTTCTCTTTCAAATTTTGATAAAATTGCACTTAGTAGTTAAGGAAGCGCAATATTAATATTTGGATAAACTTATGTAATTATAAACATGTTTATATAAACCTTCTCATCTTATCATTCTTCATTAAAGACCTTGCGTCAAGTAGCTAGAAATCCATACACTCTCAAATCAGGTGTGCCTGAAAAAATTATATTCATGACGTAAACAAGCGATGAAAATGTGGACACTTTTTAGTTAGTGAATTGTATGGAGTTCCACTGCAGTGCGGACATGTTTGACGCTGTCAAATGCAGTGTATTAGTATATGGATACCCTAGGGCCGGTTTCACGGGTTGGCACTCGGGTTCACCAATACAACTATACTGAACTGTCAAGTTCCGAGTATTGTTTTGGAAAATCTAAAAATAAATATAATGAAAATGGAAAACCTGCTGCTTTTGCTGTGCTATATTATTGGAATCGTAATCCAATTCGGATTCCGATTCTGAAGAGTATTCTTCTTGATAACCAGCAAACGAAGAGTTGCGCGCGTTTATTTGTGTGTGTGGCGGCTGCTTCGATGCATCAAACGGAACCATTTTTCGATGCTGGTACTCGCTTGGTCGTCTTCTCTTCTCCTCCTCATAGATCGGCTCTCCTGCGCTCCTTCACAGTTCGAAAAATACTGAATGCGTTTCAGGTCAGGTCAGGTTTTGTATTATAGAGGCTTTAAACTATTTCAGTTCTCGATCCCTCGTCTTCCAGCTCGTCCAGCAACGATGTTGTCCAGTCGGTGTCCACACAAAGAATGTTTGGAATGCGTTTCAACACCAGGATATCGCTTAAGTATGCTTTTTATCCGTGATTGAAGCGAGAGAAGGTGTGGCTTACGATGGCAATTTGGAAGGCAAACTAGAGGCGAATGAACTCTCTGAGTTTGAAACTTTCAGCGACTGAGCAATAACCGATTGAAAATGATATGATTTTTGCGATGCTAAATATCTTCCGTTGCGCGCGCATCCCATATAGGATACGAAAATATTCTACTGATGGGGAAGAATAACCTTCAGAAGCTTTCCTGTTAACTGCACTTGATTGAAAAATCACAAAACCTAATCGATTTGGTCGCAGTATCATATGGATAGAAAACATTGAAATAAACTCTTTCGCTTGAATATAATTTTCAATTTTAAGGGGAACTGGCAAATTATTTTGCAGCAACGATCACATCAAACGAAAAGAGTTGCGCACGTGTATGTGTGTGGCGGCTGCTCCGATGCCTCAAGCGGAACCAATTTTCGATGCTGTTACTTTCTTGGTCGCCTTTTCAGTGACATCACTCTCCTCCTGATGGATTCCCTTCTGGCCTAAGGTGCACAAACAGGCAAACAGGTGTCACCAAACCGTTCATCAGCGCTTTCATGATAAACGAAGTTAGCTTCACCACAACAGCGAAAACATGCTCCAATCGCTGTTCAATTATAACTGAGTGGGTTTCTGTTCTGTTCTTATTTTTAAGGGACTTTAACCCGAAGGTCATTCGTCCCTACTGAGTGGGTTTACGAGCGGCGCTCGCTTATATACCGATTGGTGATTTCAATAGCCAATTTTGAAAGCATTTTTAAAACTATTGAAACAGGTTTTTGGATCTAAAAGTAACAAGTATATAACGTTAGGGGGTCTCCGTAGCCACATTGGTTGCGCGTTCGCTTAGTAAGCGATCGATCGTGAGTTCAAAACTCAGGGCCCTCATTGACCATCTTTGTGTTGTTACAGAATAGCTACGTCCACGCAACAATCATCAGCGATGGAGATCGATCCACGGTCGAAATAAGATCGATTCATCCATACAACTGCTCTGCTCTGCAAGACACATCGGGCTGCTGTTCTATAAATAACTCAACAATGATCAATCAACTGTCTCCGCTGTCCGGTGGTCCAACTGGATAATGGAAGAACAGGAAGAATACTCTTACGCCTAAATGGCTACTGTGTGAATGTACCATATGTAATGGTATAGAAGGAATACTGGCAAACGGCAACTGTGTAATGTTCTAATTATAGATATGATAACCATGTGACATGTACACGATTAAAATTTGGCTCTGTTACAGCTAAAATGCTAATGAACCTTAAATAAATAAATGGAATAAAAAAAATTGTTTCATTTTTCCAAAAAAGACAGGTGGGTAATGTCGTGGACATAACCGGAGAGACGTGGGACCTTCCCACTTCCTTCCTCCACTTTTCATTCGGCGGAAATATCTTAATGCTGAATGGACATCATCGCTACCGCCGGTAACTGGTTGCTAGCTGACTAATTGTCGAAATGTAATTGATACTAAAAATTTAAACAGAACACAAAACGGACAATGTATGCATCTATTACTCTCGATGCAACATATTCTATTTCTATTTCCCAGGTACATTGATTTTGTAGTCCGTGTTAGGGAAACACAGCCCGGTGAGAACAAAAATTCCCCCTACTTGCATGGATATTTGTAAAAAGGATTCCCACAGGTACATTGATTTTGAAGTCTGTGTTAGGGAAATCGCAAATCGGACCAATCAAGACTTGGCAGTTAGGGCGTTTAGATAACGCTTGACATTTTACAGTTATTCAATTGTTTATCTCATGAAAAATAACATTTCATTAATTGTTAATTAATTAATAATTTATGACGCGTACAAATATTTCCTATCAATTGATGCAAACATCTTTCCGATCTATCAAGAAATGTCCGAGTTATAAGCATTCGGAATCTTTCATTTTTTCCTGCATGTTCTGTGTTTAGGTTTTCATTTCACCCCCATATACTCCGGTATATAACGTGTAGACATTCCAAAAAAAAGTATATAACGTGTAGACATTTTATCTTTCGAATGAAGTGTTTATCATACCATTTCGTTCAGTTGTTTAGGAGCTATTAACGTTCAAAATCATTCAACAAGAGCCAAAGGTTGTACCGCTTATGACAACTCTACACGAGCTGATGATTGCGCCGGCTAGTGACCATTCTATCCTGGATTCCTCGAGTCGAGAAAGACGCACCACGCTAGATATGGGGTACAGACTAGGGGGGCGTTGCTGATTAATGGTCAGCTGCATCCCAATAGGAGGTATCCCATGTCGGGCACACGTACAGAGCATCGAAGACTGCAACATACCAATTATGAGAACACTTGTAATACTAACCTCGAGCCAACCGCGAGTAATCGGTTACATATTACTAACATAGTTGTAAGCAAACATTGTCGAAATATTGAACTCCCGGCCCCGTTAGGCTGACGCCATATGAGCGTTAATAAAAATATATATTTTGGATAAAAAATAAAAAAAAAACGCTCAAAATCTCGGTCTCCGGCGTAACGTTTTCGTTTTCGAAACTTTGATTTTACACCCCAGTATAGAAATGAAAAACGTAGTCCAACGTCAAAACGAATTCGCTATAACTGCCTAAAATAGATGATGGTATGTGTGTGCGTGTATACTTGATGCAAGGGGCTAATCAATTCAAGCGTGTTTCCACAAGTACATTCTGTAGAAGTGTATTTTCAAATAATATTGGAAACCCCTTAGAATTGACCAATCAACAGCAGGTTCGAAAACTGTTCCTGAATCGACCCTCTATTGGTGGCATCTTTAGAGTCAGCGAGTGCAGACGTGTTTTCCGTCTGCTCTCTGTGTTTAGTTGTCACATATTTCGCATTTTTCCCACAAGTTACGGTGATGTGGTGGAAAAAATGATGTTTCTGAAACGGTTCGAAATATTCTCGGATCAATCGATTAGTTTTTCACGCAAAGTGAATTTTCGCCAGAATAGTGTAGTGAATTAAAAAAAACTTTTTAGGTGAAGCTAGCAAAAAATTAAGAGTGTCCGTTTCGTGTTATTACACGTTACTGGACGCATCTATATGTGTGCGTGTGTGTTGCTGTGCAGTTTCTCGAATGAGCATCGGGAGAGAACTTGTGTTACGCGAGCGGAATGGAGATAAAAAGCTAAGTGGTTTCGTTTTCTCTTTTTTTTCTTTTTGACGTAGGACTAAGTCTTTAATTTCTATACCGGGGTGTAAAATCAAAGCGTTACGCCGGAGACCGAGATTTTGAGTGTTAATAGCTCCTAAACAACTGAACGAAATGGTATGATAAACACTTCATTCGAAAGATAAAATGTCTACGCGTTCTATACTTGTTACTTTCTGATCCAAAAACTTGTTTCAATAATCTTAAATTTGCTTTCAAAATAGGCTATTGAAATCACCAATCGGTATATAAGCGAGCGCCGCTCGGAAATCCACTCAGTTCTAATTGAACAGCGATTGGAGCATGTTGTCGCTATTGTGGTGAAGCTCTTCATTTATCATGAAAGCGCGGATGAACGGTGTCACCAAGAGCCTGATTGTGCACCTTAGGCCAGAAGGGAATCCATCAGGAGGAGAGTGATGCTACAAACGGTTCCCCGGGAAGATCTCGAAGCAGCCGCTACACACACACACATACACGCACGGAATTCTTTCCGTTTGGATCGAGAAAGATCCGAAAAATAAACTGCCAGTTCCTCTAGGAATTTAAAATTACGTTCATATGAAAGAGTTTATTTTAATGTTTTCTATCCATGTAACACTGTGACCAAATACATTAGGTTTTGTGATTTTTCAATCAATCGCAATCAACAGGATAGCTTCTGAAGATTATTCTTCCCCATCAGTAGGATATTTCCATATCCAATATTGGATGCATAAAACCTTGTGCCTCCAACGTAACGCTCTCGTTTTCGAAGTTCTCCAAATATTCATTCATTCAGAATGAATTCAGATTCAACTTCATACAAATGATCTCTAAATCAACGATAGTCCTACGTCACCCTTGCGGTTATACCATAGATATAACCCACTTCCTGTTTTTCACTCTATAATCAATGTTTGCGTCCAATAAGTCTTTTTTACTCTCGAAACTGGACATGTATCCGATAAGAATAATTGGTGTGAAAATACAACTGTAGAACATATAGTTTCCTTTTTTGCATGTATGAATGATAGTTTTAAATTAGGTATTCGCAATAATAGAAAGTGGAATAGTATTTTCGTTCGAAAATTTTTGCGACGCTCTGTGATGGTGGCTTGGGATGCTTAATGCCCTGATGATATAACTATAAAATTAATATCACAATAGATTCTTTAGAGTAACCCTTCAGTTATATCATCAGGGCTTTAAGCATTTCAGGTTGTTGTTGCAGGGTGTGTGGAGTGTGGGGCTGTCCGGGATGTGCTTCGGAACGGTACGTCCTATTAGGATTGATTGCCGCATTCGTCGCTTTGCCAGGGTTTGCCTCCTTGGATGAGTCCAATAGAAAAAACTAAACTTTTTTGGGATTAGTAAAAGTATTTTCAGTGTTTCCGTATGCTTCGTATATACTGTATAAATCAAAATAATAGTGGCATTGTAGGCATTGAAACAAATAAACTTAACTATACATTATAGGAAGAAAATCCTAGAGAGTTTACAAATGGGATAGGCTTAATAAGGGGTTTAATAGGCCCTTAATCTATATAAACTCTAGTTTAGACTCTCCGCCGTCGAAATTAGAGTTCTATGAAGCGCACGCGCCAGGAATAACAGAATATATCGCCGGGCCGATGTGAGAAATAATGGGATATATAGCCAGTCCAATTAGTTTTACAGGTTTTCCTGCTCAGGATACCGCGTGTTGTGACATATGAAATTTTCGTTTCATCGAGTGGTTGATATACATAGTCAGTTTTAGCGAGTTTAAAACAATGTCTTCGGTGACCTTCTCAGATTAAGAATATATCGTCGATTAGAGGAATACTAAAAGGGTTTATTAGCGACCTTCTCAAGTTGCCAAAAATAACCTTGGTCCCCGCGATTGAATAAAATAGCTAGATAAATAAAATTAATAGATAAAATAAAATAAAAAACAGATAAAATGAAATAAATAAATAAAAAATAGATGAAATAAAATAAAATAATAGATAAATATCGAGAGATATAGTTCGAGAGTTTTTCAAGGAGTTTTTTTATAACCTTCTCAGGTCAGCGAAAATATCTATGTACTACGCACAATGAATAACGAAATGCATGACCGGTCCGATAAGAATGTATATTTTCTTCAAATATCATTTCGCGGAATAATTGAGGGTTCACGTTTTATAGAATCACATCACTTACCGCAGTGAATCCTGATTTTTCTTAACCATTCCCACTAACAACTATCCCTTCCATGATAAACGCTAGGGAACCACGCTATAGAGGCGACCCTTCTGGCCTTCGGGCGGCGAATATCATACTAACATTCCTTCCCTTCCCCTGGTGACTGTAAGGACGTGGCCAGCGTCGTTATTGACCATTTAAAGCTCGAATCACCGAAAATTGCACGACGAGAATGATTTGCTAGTCCCAAGCGTCATTCTGTGTGTTCTTTGTGTAATTTGGTTGGTTCAGGTCAATCACGGAGAGCAACTACGAATTGTACAGTCTACCCAAGCTCAAGCTGTTCCTGAATCGACCCTCTATTGTCTAGTCTTGTCTTAGGTTGAGACTAGCCCAGGTTCAAAAACGATTTCGCTATAATAAAATACCATTTTTACCAAATATTTTTGTCATTTATTCAGACGATGCATTAACCCTAGAATTTGAGAATCACCGTTTCGGCTTCAATTGCGATTCAAAACGTGCACAAATATTTTTGAAATATAGTATGAAGCTCTAATATTGGCACAACACATGTGGAGAGATAAATAACATCCGCAAGACAAGCAATATTACCTGAAACCCAATCACTTCAAACTCACAAAAATATATATATAAATCAATCAATCCATCACTTGCGAGCCGACCTTTTCCTCACGAACGCCAGCTTCTGCAGTATCTGCTTGGCATCGTCCATACGAAGCAACCCGTTCTCATCCCGCTCGGGCGCCAACGTCGTGGCCTCGGGACTCTCCTGGGCCGATATCCCTTTAACATGAGTCTGCACATGCAGCGCATATTCGACCGCGTTCAAAAATCTCTGCACACAGAGATGACATTTCATCTCCTTCTTCGGCGTCCGAGTGATGCCCGTGTGGCCAACGGCCAGCTTCCGGCTGGTGCTGTTGTTGTTGTTGTTGGTCAGCTTGCCACCGCTCGTATTGGTGCTTGTGTCCCCAATGCTGCTGGAAGTGGACGTGTCCGAATTGTTCGAGCTGTTCTCCCGATTGCTACTATCGGCCCGGCTCGTACTGGGACGAACCATTCGCTCCCGTGTGGAACGGTCATTGGTCGGTAGGGTCGTGGTCGTTTTGGCAGAGGCCGCTCGTTGCTGCTCATTTTGAGCGAGTAGCTTTCGTTTTTCCAAAAGCGGAATCTTGACACAATTCGACGCGAGATGATTGGAAAGAATTTTCGCGCTCGCGAACGATTTGGCACAGTGGCGACACTTGTTGGCATCGGTGCTTTTACTGGTGGTGGCGCCACCATCGCTGCCCGCTGTCCTGGAGGATGGCGAGCCTGTTCCGTGGGGGTGAGTTGATTTTTTATGCCCTTCAAGGGTGAGTTTCAGACGGAATGAGCGCTGACAAATGTCGCAGGTGAATGAGTCCGGTTTTTTGAACACGCTCGCTCCGGTAGCAGTTGGAGGACGAATACGGGACGCGAGTGGTTTCGTGACTTCCTTCTTAGGGGGTTGCTTGGACGCGGTGGCCTCTTTCACTGGGGCAAGTGATTTGCGTAGCTTGGCGAGCGGTTGCTCTGTGCGTTCGGTTTTAGTTTGAACACTTGGCCGTTTGCCAAGAGAGTTACGTCGAGCTGATTCGCTGCTGGCCAGAGTCGTCTTCGCGGGGATCCTGAGGGAGACCTTCGATTGGGCTAGAATGAAAAGTGTTTCAAATGTTATATTGATTAAAAAAAACTTCATCGCACTCAGTGGCGTCTCGTCCATATGTGTACTGTACAACCTTATATCTCGAAAAGAAAAAAAAGTACTGTAAATCTACTATGCTTTTTAGCACAAACTATATAGTTCAATTAATGAAACGTATGGAAAGTATGAAAATCATGACGAACTTGGATGGATGTGTCTAAAACGCGCCCGTTGGGCAATTTGATCCGCCTGATTTTCTCGCAAACCAGCAAGAATAGAAATGAAATGGTTATAGGCAATCGTTGTAGTCAATGATAGAATCCTACCATGCATGTTTTACATTTGTAACATGCTTTAAAAAAAATAAGAAAAATAATTTTCTTTCGAAGCGATTTTCGATGTAATTTTCTACATCATTTCCATAAGGTTTTTGTTGCTTGCAACCGATTCAGAGGCGATAACTGTGAGTCATATTCATTGAGTCGAGTTCCCAGTGGATATCTGTGGATGCCAGATGATTTTTTCAAATATCTTTGCATAACACGAATGAATGTCTTCAAATGTAATCATAATGAACAAAAATGAGCAAACCATCATGATATGTCTAAATCATTTTCGATAAGTCACACAAACAATTGTTTTCACATACTTTGAAATGACCTCAGTATGTTTTCACAAAACTAAATGTCTTCAAAACGAAAACATGTCTTCACATCTGACATCTATATTATGTGCTCAGAGAATGTAGGAAAAAAAAGAGCGCGGACTGGAGAATTAATGTACGAATACTGGGAGAATACGCTCACCGGAGGAACGGCTTCTTCTCTTCGCTGGTGGGCATGAAGTGAATAGATTGATGGAATCTACAATCGTACAAGCTGTTTCTCTGAGCTTAATAGTCTCTGAGAGGAACAGCTTATGAGCTACGAGCATATTATACTTCTGATGGGCCATTTAACAGCGTATGATTGGAAAATATAAAATTTGGGGACCTTACAAAATAAAATTTGTAGCACTTTTGTTATTCAGTATCTAAAATACAGAACGATTACATTAATTTTTAAGAGCACGGTCAAGATAAATCCTTTCTCGCTTAGGGGGTGCGTATTTCACGCTTCTCCTATACATGTAAACAGCACACCTTCGATACTTTTAGTTGTCATTCGTATTTGCTCTCGTGCGCATCAGCTCTTTTCTGATGCAACAAGCTCCTAGCTTTGTTGACGAGAGTCGAGAAACGATTTTTCATAAACGGTCATTCTCGCGATGTTTCATTTTTATCGCTGCAACCAGTCTTCCATGTTTCACAAAAAACACTGCGTCCGGAATAAACATGTCCACGCTGCTGTTCACAGTTTTGTGTTTGAGTACAAACATGATTTTTTCGTACCTATGTTAGAAAATGTGACATGTTTGTATTCGTGGGATGTTTGGACATACGATGTTTAATCCCAGTGTTTCACATGATGTTCGAACATGGTGAACAGTTTCTCTTGCATTTTCACCCCAAGCACCGGCAGTGCGTAGAGTAGAAGAAGCGAATCGGACACCACACCACCACCATTCAACGCGTGGTGTGTTGGTATGTTGACATGGAAAAAAAATGCTTTCCTATCATGACAATGGTTGATTCGTTTAAAATATTGGGCAAATAAAATAAACCTCTTTATCTGTTCTGAACAAAATAAACGTCGATTGATATCAGAGTTTTTTACAATTAATATCATTATTTAGTGCACGCATTTATATCCATGTAACATTCGCTATTATTAGCTATTTGAACAAGTACTAAAAGTGAATTATTCAGCAGTGACATGTTAGGCGTGACGCTAACCACTCGACCACGGGAGCAACAATTTTGGCTGGATCTTTGAATACAAATGGCCAATACTGCTTGTTCGCGACGATCGCGACCCGAGCTATAAAACGAGCGGAGAAGAGGAGAAGAAAGGATGATGCAATCGCATGCACACATAGCATATGTAGTGCAGTGTAAGTGTAGCTTTTAGTTTTTTCCTTCATTCAGTTTGTGATAACATCGAGAAATTAATGGTGTGTTTTAGCCGCTGAAATTTCTCTGCTGGTTCTGCTGTGTGCCGCTGAAGGTTGCATCTAAAACTAATTTTTGGGTATTTATTTTTTTGGTCAGTATTTGTACGACGTCGCCCTCTATGCAGTCGGCTCCCCAGACTTTAATTGCCAACATGCACGCAAAAAAAAATAGAAAGCTTCTTTCTATTCAGAGAATGTTTTCTTTGAACGAAACCAAGGATTATTTAATCAGGCTTGCAAAATGTGCATGAACGATCTATAAACTTTTACTTAGTCGCGGCAATACATACACACACTCTTTACAGATACACGGGCCGAAGGTTGTGCAGTCCACTGATGATTCAACAAGAGCCAAAGGTTGTACCGCTCATGACAACTCTACACGAGCTGATGATTGCGCCGGCTTGTGATCATTCTATCCTGGATTCCTCGAGTCGAAAAAGACCTACCACGCTAGATATGGGGTGCAGACTAGGGGGTCGTTGCTGATTAACGGTCAGCTGCATCCCAATAGGAAGTATCCCATGTCGGGCACACGTACAGAACACTGAAGACTGCAACATCCCAATTATGAGAACACTTGTAATACTAGCCTCGAGCCAACCGCGAGTAATCGGTTACATATTACTAACATAGTTGTAAGCAAACATTGTCAAAATATTGAACTCCCGGCCCCGTTAGGCTGACGCCATATGAGCCTTAATATAAATATATATTTTGGTGCATGAACTTATAGCCTCTTAGTTCGTGCAATTTTTGAAATGCGAACTAAATTTCAAGTTCGTTTCTGTGAAAAAGTATTCTACGAAGAAATGTTTTGGGATGAATAATTTCTTTCCGTGTGTGAAAAGAAACGAAACGAAAGCAATGAATACTGCGACATCGGGTGATATGTTTGTACATGATGTTCTTGAATTATAAACATCGTGTTTGTTTTCACATGTCTATGTTTGTGTATCATTGTTCGTGTTGGGGATAGACACTCAACACTAGCGAGAATCATGTTCGAATTCAAACAAAAACATGGAATTTTCACATCGCGTGGACATGTGTAAGTGTTTTTCGGAAGACTGGCTGCAACTGTGTGCATCTGTTAGACGCGTGTTTAATGCTTGTTGAATGTCGATGCACGTAAAATGCCTCTCGTTAAATACTCAGTGCAATGCGTGCATTGATATAAAGAGAAAAATTGCAACATATGACCAATAAGTGTATTGTTCTCGCAAAGACAAGAAAGAATCGTTGCTTCTCGAAGTGATTCTACAAAACCACACAAGCTACGAAACCTTTTCAGGGTCCCCGGAACTTTTTACTAAAGAGCTATTTATGAAATATTTATAATATTCATAAAATATTCACAAATAATATTCGTATTGGTAAACTAACAAATTAAAAAAAAATTACGTAGTCCCACGTCCTAAGCGGTCGTGTCTAGGATACAACCCCTCGATTTTTTTTTTGTACAAAATTTGTTTGATTTTTCTAAAAAAATAAGGATTTTTCTCCAAATTTCGCGGTTTCAAACATTCTTTCTGCTCTGAAAAGATTAGAAAATCACCATTTTGCATTGTTTCATTCATAACATATGAAGAATGGCTTTGTAATTTGTAAGTGTTGTAATTGATTATCTTTCAGCTATTTTCGGTGTACCGATTAAATGTTTTTCGTGATATATCGTCATAATTTGAAATAGAATATGGATATTGTTGGACAGCATATTGTTGATGACCTGCCTGTTTTTGCCTGCTTAAGTTTTGCAGCCATCCAATTGGCTATCACTTCCCGACCTTCCCATTTCTTCAGTTAACTTTTCAACACACAGTCGGAGAGTCCACAGAATGGTTCTAGACCAGTGAATGGTGAGTTTGAGCCGTTCCTGGCTAGTTCATCTGCTCGCTCGTTATCCTCTATACCACAATGGTCAGGAATCCAGTACAGTTATACCGATCTTATCTGACTCAATTACCGTAAAAGGAAATGCATTCCCAAACAATTTTTGAAGAGCATTTAGAGCTTCATGTGCCGCTTGACTGTCTGAGAATATGCATATGTTAGCATGTCTATATTTCCTTTTGAGGCAGACATTAAAATATTCTATTATTACAGCTATTTCTGCCTGAAAAACTATTGGCCAGTTCGCTATAGCCACAGAGACCAACCATACACTCCGGTACCTGTTCTGATTCCCTTTTTCGACCTATTGGTGTACAACATGATTGAACCATTACGAACGTTGGGACCATCTTCATCCCATATTGAACGAGACTGTTCGATCACTCTGTATGGAATGTCATAATTTGTCCTAGGTTCCATCCAACCACTTTTCATCTCTGAGGCTGATCCAATGAGTAAGAGATTCAGGATGCTCAAGTGACCAGTTTTGTCCGCGTCTAGTATTTTTCCAATCTTTTAAGCTTTAGAGCACTTTTTTTAGACTCTAGCTGAACATATTTGTTCAAAGGTACCAGGTGAGGAATAGGCTCCAATGCCATCGAAAGAGTGCTTCGCATTGCTCCAGTAATTGCAACGTATGCTAGTCGTTGGAGTTTGTTTAGCTTTTTTGTAGCTACAGTCTTAGTCTGTGGCCACCATACAAGTGAGAAATAGATTATTCTAGGTCGCGCAATTGCAGTGGAGACCCACTAACCATTTTTGGTTTAAGGCCCCATGTTCTTCCTATCATTTCAGAGCAAGCCCACAGGGCTGAATTAGCCTTGCTGATTATTGAATCTAAGTGCGCATTCCAGTTTAGTTTAGCATCTAGGATAATATTTCAATAGATATTTTACTGAAGCGCTGCCTTTTATTTCCTCTCCCCCAAGATGTAAAGACTGCAGATGCTGTTTTTTTCTTGTTGGGGAAATGAATAATTGTTGGTTTTGAGGGATTCATGCTCAGATCTTCTGATTGTAAATTGTAAGATTGTGTAAAGTTTGAGGCCATCTGCACTCTGATCGATATCACGTCGTCGAACTTGCCACGTACCATTATGACTAGTTCATCGGCAAAGCCCACAACCTCAAGTCCTTTTAGCTCTAAGCTTATCAGAAGGTCGTCAACTACAAGTGTCCAAAGGAGAGGCACGTGGGCAACCCTTTGTTGCAATCACAGAATTAGACGACCCACCCAGCTCCGAGGTGATTCGGTGATACAACTATCGAAGTGTCTTTTTCTCATAGCTCATAGCCAAGAAGCGTTATCAAAGGCACCTTCGATGTCAAGAAACGCGCATAGTGCGGTTTCTTTTGACGAGAGATTTTTCAATTTTTGTTACAAGCATGTGTAGCGCAGTTACTGTGGATTTACTTGATTGGTAAGCAAACTGATATTTAGATAATGGGCATTTGGACATGAATACAGATTTTATGTGTTCATATAATACCCTTTCCATAGTTTTCAGCAATATTGATGATAAACTAATTGATCTGAATGCCTTTGGGAGTGATTTGTCACGTTTCCCCGCTTTTGGAATGAAAACTCATTTTAGGCCAAGTGTTCGAAAAATCGAACAGCAACTTTGATATTTTTTCATGTCTTTGGACAGGAACCATATGGTAAGATTTTTGCACCAAAAGATAGCTTAATTCATTAGCTACCACTTATATCAATTTCATTCAATTTTGAGTAACTTTATTGGATAATAAATTCGATTTAAAGCAAGTGTGTTTGGAAGGTGTTTTCAATTTCAATTAAAAACCCCAATAAAATACAAAAATATGTGAAGTTTTCTACAGTATTGCTTTGATAAAAGAACATACATTGTGATATAGAGCGAAAATCATTCGATTGAGCCGCATACAGAAAAATAACAGCCGGGGAAATTGAGTGTTCAAAAAATCGAACGTTGGCCATAACGAACATTTTTTTTCTGCTGAATCAACATCAACACATCTAACTTCCGCCGCGCATTTTGATTTGTTTGCTTTAGAAGACGGAAGGTATTTCATTTATTCTTGCATTTTCAGTTGTGAATGTTTGCAAATATCGATTAATTTAGCAAATATTATTGAAAATCTGTATGATTTTTTGTCCGTAACAACCTTAGGTGATGGCGGCCCGTAGAATTTCTTTTCTGGGGGAGCTGGAGGAAATGATCAGTACATGTAACGAGGATTCTAATGAGATTGTTTGTGTGAATATTCTTCCGCCGGACCGAATAATAACCTCCCAACCCTCTATGCCATTGTTTTTCAGCAGTACTCTGGTACTTTGCAGGTTTTGAAAAATGTTCGATTTTTTCGGGAAATGGATAATTGAAGAGACTAGTTTTTAAGCATTGACATTTCTCCACAGTTAACAATAAAAATAACAGCATATGCTTTCGTTTGAAAGAAAAAGTCTGTCAGTAATAAGTTAAAATTACATAAAATAAGAAATGCCACATCTCACCTTAGGTGGAATAATTTGGATTTATAGTTAGAGACCTCCATTCTCCTGTTCTTGTTCTTCCGGGAATCCGAAATTGATGCATTTATGAATACCGTATATTTACTAATTGAAGTGACTTTTAGTTCGCAGTATGTTTGTACTTGCAAAAAAAAAGTGCGGGTTTCGGCCAATGTTCGATTTTTCGAACAGTCATTTCCCGGAAAATGGAAGATGGGAAAAAAATAATTCTTGAACATTGGAGTTCCTTTAGCGTTAATAATCAAAAATGCAACAGTGGCTTTCGTCAAAAAAATAATGTTTACAGCTTGGTCGTTAATGGGTTCACAAGTCTCCATATCGGAGGAATGTGCTCTAGTATCAAAATTAAAAATCTCGCTTAGAGGTGGAATTAGTTTCTCCATTTTGAATCAGGGCTGGAAAAACCTGATCTGCACCTGCATCTGCAGGGAGGTTTTGTAAACGCTTTTGCCAGAGTCTTCTTGAGTCTAGCAACGATTGTCGATTGTTTAATTTTGACAAAATGAAATTAGGAAATGAACTGCGAGTTTTCTATACGAAGTCAGAATTTGCCGAGTAGAAAATATCGGAGATTATGGGCCTGATCACGAACGTCACTTCACGGTGAAAACGAAGTGAATTGTATACAACGTTATTACGGCTGCCACCGTGTGTGTAGAATCCGGAAGAGTTCATCCGTCGTGACAACTTTGATGAACTCGGTGTTATTATGAATACCACGATACTGTCACGTCACGGCGAAAGACAAGTATATTTGTCACTTGTGTTTTAGATGGCGAAAGCCAGTCACGCGGAATGGAGTAAGTTTAATTTCGGATTTATTTAGCTTTTTTGCTAACATTTTGAATCGTGTTTTGCTTTTTAAGAAAGAAAAGATGAACAAACAGCAATTTCGGGTAAATTGCTTGGTGGCATTTTTAGAACGAAAACCTGACGTATCCAGAGGACGTAAATTGGTTTATTTGGATTCGATAAATGCGCTATGGGATGTAATTGAGGACTAAAAATGTAGTTCCAGTAGACCGATTGAAACATAGTGAAAGGTCTAATTTCGATTGTCCTAAATGAATAGATTTTTTTATTTCTATTTTAAGGATTAGACTGCCAGAAAGTTGCAACCCCATAAAATGGCAATGGAGGCCACTGGTCCAAAACGATCATTATGATTGATTCTGTATGATATTGATTTGTTGATACTTTGAATATAAAATAATAACTGTAATGTTTTTCCAACATTACAGAGCTGGTTTTCGTAATTCAAACATTCGCAATTGGTGAACAAGATCCGAATCAGGACGATAGTTACATCGAATAAGGCCATTGATCTTTTGTTTTTACGTAATAGATATTTTCAACGGTATTGCATAGGATTCCACGCATCAGGATACAGGCAGCTACCAATGCCATCGGCCGGTGGGCGGCCGAGAGAGGATTTAGACTTTCAGCGCAGAAGAGCGGCCATATGGTGATTTGCAGCGATAGACATCAGGGTCCCAACTCCAGGGTCCAGCTGTACAAAAACAACATTCCCCGCCGAAAAACGCTAAAGATCCTTGGAGTGTTTGTTGACCACAAACTTAACTTCCTCCGCCATTTCGAGGAAGTTAAGAAGAGCTGTGCCACCCGGTTGAACCTTCTGAAAACCATTTCCAAACCGCACCGGAGCAACAACAGAAATATTCGGCTACGGGTGGCCAAAGCCATCATCAGCAGCCGCCTCACCTATGGCCTTGAACTGACGTGTTTGGCTGGAGACAAGCTCCCAAAATCTCTGGCACCGATCTACAACAAAGCACTACGGACTGTCTCCGGTCTCCTGCCATCAACACCAGCTGCCTCTGTCTGCGCCGAAATTGGAGAACCTCCTTTCGATCTGATCATAGACTCGGCGATCGTAGCCAGGACTGCCAGTTTCTTGTCGAAAACCAGCGGTAGAGGGGAGACCCACCTGACCGCCCTTAGCAACACGATCCTGCAGCGGGTGGCGCACGCCAACCTCCCCCCAGTGGCAAAACAATCCTGGTTTGGTGCGAACGACTGGAGGTTCCCAACTGTTCTCGTCGAGAACGATATTAGGGACAACTTTCGAGCCAGGGCGAGCTCGATCGGTCTGCTAGAATATTTCAAGGCCATCATAGCAGAAAAATACCGTCTCCACGAGATCAGATACTCGGACGGCTGAAAAGGACCATCGGGAGTTGGATTTGGGGTAAGCGATAATAATAATAGTCTGATTTCCAGCAAGAAACTCGCGGACATCTGCCAGGTCTTCTCGGCCGAAGTGGCCGGCATCTTCGAGGCAACTACAACTTCATCTTCCAAGCCGTTGTTGGTCGTCTCCGATTCGGCAAGCGCCATTGATGCCATCGGTGCGACCAGGTCCAAACATCCATGGGTACAGGCCATCAGGAAGAACATATTGCCCGACACGGTGCTCATGTGGGTCCCCGGACACAACGGCATCGCAGGGAATGAAGCGGCCGACCAGTTTGCCGGAATCGGTCACACCAGACCGTTCTTCACTCGGGATGTGCCGCTTGACGATGTGAAGTTGTGGATCACCAACTCTTTCCGCACCTTTTGGACCGAAAGGTGGTTTGCAGAGAGGGGGCAGTTCCTCAGAAAAGTCAAGGGCACGATTGTCAGGTTTGACAATGTTAAAGGAATGAGAGAACAACGAATCCTGTCCAGATTGAGGACCGGTCACTGCTCGGTCTCACACGGATTCAATAGAGGACCCTTCCATCTACTCTGCGACCTCTGCCAAATCCACAACTCCGTCGAGCACTTCTTGTGTGGTTGCCCGAAATTCGATGATCTACGAAACCTGCATGGAATCAGCGGGAGTGTAAGGGACATCTTGAAGGACGATCCAGCAAGAGTAGCAGCGCTTGTCTGCTACCTAAAAGATGCCGAACTATTTTTTAAGACCTAGCTTCTGAACAATGGATCAGTCAAGAAGATCCTTGTTCCTTCTCCTCCACGATGAAGGGGAATAAGAACACGCCGGCATCTTCAACGGCACGGCTTCCTCTCCACTGGCCTGGAGCCATGGTCTGAGGACATCCATGCCATCTGGTCCAACAAGCAAACAGCAAGTTCTTTGTTAAGTCATGTCTCGCAAAAGGATTTATATGTGTTTAATTTTTACGTCCAATTTTTATGTGATAATTTTATGTGCAATCTGTTCCCAACGAAACCTTGCGGCAATGCCGTCGATAAAGAGGCGAACCAGCCCAGGAGGCTGAAAACCTCTCAAATGAAGAATAAAAAAAAATGCATAGCTTTCAAATTAATAATTTTGAAATTATTCTCTAGTTTTTTTTTCCATAATTTTGATATCCGCCTATAGAAAATCTGAATTATTTTCTGCTTTTGGCTAATTCCTTGAAACTCATTAGGTGTTTCATATAAAAATTATGCTTCTGACCGACGCTACTGACCAGTTTCTGTTTAAATAATTATATCAAACCTCACGTCCCGTATATCAAATTACACGAGAATGGGAAGGATAAGAGGATTAAACCTCAAAATCCCATATGGGAGTAACTCGGATTATACTGATCATGAGATGGATAAATTCGGGTTTATTCTGAGATATAGAAAATATTATTATTCATCAAAATTGTAGAAACGGTTCTTGTAAAATGATTTTAACGTTGACCTACACTAGATACTTCTCACTATTCAAACGAGTAAGACAGAGCTGAGTACAAGAGTATGCGAGATATCGATTATTAAACTCATGATAGTCATGCTTTATCTCTAGAGCAGCGGTACTCAACCTTTTTTTCAGATGGGCCACAAACATCGAAAAACCGAAAAACAAACATTATAGTAATTCAAGAATGAAACTTTTTAGCACAAATATTTGGTAGCACAGAGGGCCGTCGAATGAATGCTCTCAGTGAGGGAGAGGTTTCATTGTTTGCGAATGTTTCGCAAACTTCAAGTTTCCACAGCACTCCCTGCTGAAAATAACTTTTTCACACCCGGCTTCAAATGCGTTGCACTTTGATGACATTTTAAACCCTGAAACAATGCTCGAATTCACGAAAAATTAATTGATCGATCGGAATGTCACCATTAAATTATTCACGGTTTATTAGTCATCTTGCTAGTGACCATTTGGCAGCGACAGCGGCAGCATTCCAAATGGTCTTTGTCAAGGCCGAATGTTTTATTTAGTTTTCCAAATTGGCCTTTTTTAAGGCTAGAGGCGTATTAACTGAGGAAGTCTGAGAATCTGAGAGAGCCTCTATAATTCAAAACATCATCATCATTACACCAATAAATCCGAACACGCATCCAAATTTACAGAATCTCTCTTCCACCATAAATTCAACAATTTGTACGTGTGATTCAATTATACGCAACAATCTCCACAGGGGGTCTTCGTAGCCACTTGGTTACGCGTTCGCTTACTAAGCGATCGGTCGTGAGTTCAAACTCAGGGCCCTCAATCGACCATATTTGTGTTTTTATAGAATAACTACGTCCACGCAAACATCATCAGCGATGGAGATCGATCCACGGTCGAAATTAGATCGATTCATCCATACAACTGCTCTGCTCTGCAAGAAATATCGGGCTGCTGTTCTATAAATAACCCAACAATGATTAATATCAACTGTCTCCGCTGTCCGGTCTGCTGAACAATGGAAGAACAGAAAGAATACCCTTACGCCGAAATGGCTACTACTGTGTAATTTACCATAGTGTAATGGAACAGAAAAACTTAACGCCTAAATGGCTACTACTAACTACTGTGTAATTTACAGTTTATAGAAACATAAACATATGTACATGTACACGATTAAAACCCGGCTCTGTTACAGCTAAAATGCTAATGAGCCTAATAAATAAATAATTGGGATAAAAAAAAACAATCTCCGCATATATGTATGAACACTCGCACCATGTTGGTTTTCATACCGTTATGTGAAGATTGGTTATATTTTAAATATTTTTTTATGCTTAACTTGTGCAAGCTCTGCATGTTCGTTCAACATGGTAGCAATACAGAAACTGGAACCAGCCAGGGTAAGCACGATATTTACACTACTTTCACGGCCATCCGACGACATGCATCATCTACTGGGTTCTTATGATTTCACCAAAACTGATAGATTTTTGTGATTTCATTTGTTGGCTTTTAAAGCTGTGAAAAATTAGGTCAATAATTAACAAACACCACTTATACACTTTTTATCTTTTGAAAGTAATTGTAATACCACTTCTCTCAACCGGCAAAGGGATGTTAACGCTCGAATCTATACTCCCCAAATGTTACATATCGTTTTCGAAATTTTCAACTTGCACTCCAGTACAGATGCAAGAATGATGTAGTGCAAAAATAAAGAAACACTCTCCACCAGACGGCGTGAAAATCAACACAGTGTCTCCACCGAACATACATCACTCTGTGGATACCAGTCTTTCATTTGTCCTTTCTATCGAATAAATCAGCTTTGTCTGAAATCAGTATTGAGAACGACTGCGGTCTGCAAGTTCGAATTATAGAGGCTTTAAAACTACAATTAATTCGGCTTTAACTTTGAAAAAAAAGCCTATTTGGAAAACTAAACTAAACTCTGAATCATGAATGTTGTGAAATCGCGAATAGCTTGTTTCTACTCGATAAATTAAAAAACGCTGCATTTTCTATTTCTATTTCATAAAACCGTGTTCTGTTTTCTGATTTTGCACCATTACTGAAAGATATAGCCCTGCGTAAAAAAAATAGGTGATGATTTCATAGGTTTTCGTTATTGTTACACATTAAAAATAGTTCAAAATAAAGTAACACCAGATGGGCCAACCGGAAAAGCCTGCCGGGCCATACTTATTTCACTTTGTCAAAATTAGACAATCGACAATCGTTGCTAGACTCAAGAAGACTCTGGCAAAAGACCACTCGAACGGGCTAGATTCCCTTAAAAAGGACGACGGTTCGTTTACAAAAACTCCCTCAGAAGTACTAGATGGGCCAACCGGAAAAGCCTGCCGGGCCACATGTGGCCCGCGGGCCGCAGGTTGAGTATAGCTGCTCTAGAGTAATTTATAGAAAGAGGAAATAAAATTACGTTCCCATATGTTCAACAACTACATCATGCAAGAGCAATCAAGTATTGATTCATGGAATGAGTCCGAATAGTTGGCATTGAAATACCGAATCATCGAGGTGTATTCGCAAACTTGTCATTCTAAAACATACGTTCAATTATATGGAATATTATCTCATACACTTCTTAATTTTATCTACATAACGTTCATACGTCCGAAATTATGCAACTGACATGTCTCTTATAAACGGGAATGAACTCTTTCACTTCACGGAGTTTATTTCTACACGCAACTGTCCGTGACAATGATGATAGATACAAAAAGTAAGTGACGTGAAAGCGTTTGTGACAGTGATGTTCGTGATCAGGCCCTATATAATCCCTGATCGGTAGCAATCTTGACGATATTCATTTTATTCCCAAAGCTAATACTTATGGCTATTGAGAATAAAATGCTTCTTGAGCTCCAACTTCCGAGTAATTTTTTTGGCAAACATAATTGACCGATTTGTCCATCGCACAGAACGGATAATTTCATTACTGTGTCGCTAGAACCTCAATTTAAAAAAATAAATTGTTCTCGAAAACAAGACTGTAATATTATGTTGAAGAAATGTCCGGAATTTGAATTAGACTCAGAAATGCTTGAAATACGATGAAACTCGAGATAGTTCAGCCAACCGATTGAAATTCTTGCACAAAGAAAATTAACCTCCATTTTGCAATTTTGTGTAAAAATTTTCGGTCACCGTGTAGGTGCACAACTAGTCAATTTACTCACGAGACGCCACTGATCGCACTCGAACCAACCTGTAATTGCCGCTGGAACCACGGATCGCCTGGACCTAACCGCTGTAGGCATAATCGATTTGCGCAATTTCGGTATTTTTGGCGACGCTTTCTTGACGGCAATGCCACCAGCTTCAGATGCTCCCACCTTCAAACAATCTCCAACGACATCATTATCCTTCTTATTGTCAACTGTTTCTTCATTCTTCGATTTGTCTACCGTTGGCTCTTTTTCGTCTGCCTTCGGATTGGCCACCACCGCGGCCCTCACCATCGGAGCCGGAACAACCGATTTCCGTTTGACACTAACCAAATCCAATTGAGCCGCCCTGCGCATTTGTTTCAACTTCTCGGGGATCAGCTTTACCGGGTTCGCTTTCTTTGCGGACTTAACAATCGAAGAAGCAGCTCGATTCGGACTGGCGACGGCCAAAAGAGAGCTTCTTGTTTTCGCTCGCTCTTCCGACGCTTTAGGCATAAGTGACTTCCGAACACTTTTTCGCCGCTCAACAGCACTGGCGGGTTTATTTTCCTTACCACGATCGGGCATGGGATCCTTTTTGAGCGACTCAAAAAAGTTTTGCAATGAATTGGAATCCCGCCGCTTCGGCGGGGTCTTGTCAGTCTTATCAGTCTTATCCTCCACCGGTTCATCCACTTTAATCTCCGGAATCCTAGGCGAACACTTGTTCACATCCAGAGAGGCGAAAAAGTTTGACAACACATTCGTACCATACGATTTATTGCCGACAGCCGCGATTTTCTCGATTTCCACCGCCGAGCGGACACTGCTATCCAACGCGAATCTCGAATCATCCCCTTCCTCCGTCGAAGAACACTCCGACAGTTTCGGCTCCCTCATTTTACGCATTATCGACAATGACTTCTTGTCCCCGGTTCCATTCAGCTCGGCAAAGCCACTCAAATCATTTCCGTTGCCAGCCGGTGTTTTCGGCTTCACCTTCCTGGCACTGGGCGGTCCCTTGGCAGGAGTGGACGAAACACCCATATACTTGACACTCATCTGGCTGGCGATTTCAACCGTCGCCGGGGAAGCTTTCAGTGCGATCGTAACCTTCCGGATGGTGCTCACTTCCTCCACGGAGAAATCGTTCTGCAGCGTTTGATCGGTCACCTCGACCGTGGCGTGGGAGCAGGAAAGTGTTTGGTCCTCTTTGCAGTCGTCTCTCGCTTCCGCTCCCGTCCGGGGGCTAGGGGCTTCCTCTCCTTCCGTCATCGAGTAATACATCGAGCAACCGGAGGTGATACTCTCGTCATTGGCCGTCTCGTAGCCGGTCCCGGTGAGCGACGATGTCGAACTTGAGTTCAGCCCAACTGACGATCGGTGGCGAAGCTTCGCCAAACGGTCCATTACTCGGCACTGAGTAGAAGGAAAATTGAGAAAATTGTTTTAAAAAAAAATCAATTTCACGTTTCCATAGTTGCGAAAACTTACACAATTTAAATACTACTGGAACGAATGAATTCCAAGCGAAGATTTTAGTCGAACAAACCAACCGACTGTTTTGTTTGATTGCTACAATTTGCAACTGAAAAAACAAAAGCTGGCTTTTCTTTTGCATCGGTAACCGTCGGTAATGCAGTGTAATGTTTTTGAAAGTTTGCGTTCCAGACGCGTTATGGTTAAAGCCAGATTTAGAGTCCTCGTGAACGTGAACGTGAACAGATGGTGGAATTGCACGATCATTTCAAACTGAATTACATTGTGAACAAATATCTCAGAAAATCGCAATGAATAGTATACAGGGGCACGCAGAGATCATGAGTTCAATTCTCACTCCCGACATTCTTCCAAAAATGGAAGTAAAAGTGACGAACCAGCCGAAATGTGCTGAAAATCACTATAATAGAGAAAAAAAAAAAAGTATACAGGGTTTCACGTTCATATTAAAAGTTTGCCAGTAAACTTGATAAACGTGATGTAAATAAACAATAAAGTGCATCGAGCTACAATACAGGCAACCCGAAACAACGAACTTTTTCGACACGTTGGGGGCTGTCCACATACCACGTGGACAATTTTAGGGGGGTAGATGGTATGAAAATGTCCACGCTTGTCCACAAAGAGGGGGCAGGGGATATCTCGCGTAACTTTTGAAAAGGTCCAATGTAACACTTTCGTCAACTCGAGAAAAATGAAGTTGAAGACCCGAACATTATTCCGCGAATTGTCTTAAAAGGTATCGATCTTTATCACTACTTTTACCACTAGCAGTCAATAATAACTCTGAAAAACCAATCGTAACAGTTGTTCCGTGATTTGAGCTTAAATTTGAAGCCTCGGAGCGAAAAATGTTACATTGGACGTTTTGACTGCCCCTGTTTGCACATTGGACATATTACGTTTCACGATAAGATTTTGAAACTAACTACTGAAGAACAATCGAAACATCAGCATTTCATTCTAAAGATAGATTATTATTGTCATCACTCGTTGAATTGCACTAACATAGATAACAACACCTGAAAGAAACAAAAACTCAAAACGACCGAAGTACGACTTCGTGTTGTTTTGATTGCTTTGTTACTTCGGACGTTTCGAGCGTCGGAGGAAAGAGGCGTCTGTAGTAACAGCCAAGTGCTTAAAATCCAAATCTGTACATTGGATATTTTTTGCATCGGCGATTAAAAGATGAAGAAGATAGATACGTGAACGATTGTTTTTGTAATGCATTCAATGATTGAAAACTAATAGCGTGCATCCATTAACTCGATTTGTTTACATTTGTTACATAGGACCTTTTCAAAAGTTACGCGAGATATAGACTATGTCCACGTGGACACGAAAAATGAATATTTTTTCAAATATAATCACCGATACATTCTAAACTAACTAAAAACTGTTCCATATTTAGAATTTTGAAACTTTCCGCCCAACTTGAGTATTCCGTATTTATCAATAAACGAATTAAGCTGCCTGAGAGTGCTTCATATATCATTGAACTTCTATAATATCATCTGAAATCCATATTCTAAAAATAACTCACGTAAACTGTGAGCGATCGAGATATTTTGTATGATCTTATAACTTTTATAGTTGCGAGCTATGCATAGACGTTTCTAGCTCAAACCTATAAAAAATAAGCGATTCCATAATGGTTGAGTTTCCATGGTATAACACATATGGTTTTTTTTATCAAATACAATTTTCTATAGAGCTTGTATAGAGCTCTCGAGAACAATTAGCCTTAAGATAATGATGTCTGTATAGTTTTTCATGCAGAATTTCGCGTAAAATCATTTTTTCGCATTACTTTTCTCGAAAAGTTAGAATTTTTCGAAGTATTGGAATCCCGTCAATTTTTAGGAATTAATATTTCATTTGCGTGAAATAATCCATGCACCATCAGTCGTCAAACTTGAATGAATTGACCCGGTATTCTATTTTTTTTTTAGAAAATTTTGCATAGATTGCAGTTGTAAAACATTTGAATTGATTGATTGAAGTGCCTTTTAGAAGTGAAAAAATGCTTAAAATTTTTCGTTTTTAAGGGTTTTATTATTTTTCCCCCAAAAATACATGATAAACTTGATTGTTTCTATCAACAAAATTGAAGCTCTCCAACCCTTCTACAATTCCTTCCTCGACACCACAATGTTATTCCTATTGTTATCCTTCACTATTTAAAATGTTCTACAACAGAATATTATTTTGCTTATTTTTGGTTGTGCTAACGTGAGGACATTTATCACTATTCACTAGCGAGACGCGAAACGGAACTAGGACACAACACTTATAATCCTTACAAACATTAAAAGGGTTAAAATTACCTTTTTCGTCGACCGGTTTCGGGCTCGATGTTGCCCATCTACTGGACGGTGTCCGACTGGTAACGATGGAGCACTAACACATATTCATACGGTTATCAGTACTTGTCGAAGATATATTTTGCTGAGTTATCAGCTTCGTCAGATGGAAGAGTTGAGATGATATTGGTGCATCTTCTTCATTCATAAGTGGGGAATCGCTGGTTGAGATGTACATTGATTCCCATGCATTCAACTGTGAGGCTTTTCGTACATTTCTAATAATTTTTGCCTTCTCCCAGTCTACGCAGTGGGCTTGAGTTAAAGCATGTGCTGCCACACTTGATTCGTTGGCTCGTTCATTATCCACCGCATTCTTATGTTCACGTAGGCGGATTTTGAATTTCCGACGAGTTTGACCGATGTATACACTAGTACAGTCTTTGCAGGGAATCTGATAGATCCCTGATTTTTCATCCGGAGGAATTCTATCTCGCAGCGCCATAGACGGGTAGTGGTGGCACCATGAACAAGTTTTGTCAACACCGAATCAAAACACCGTAGTGTTAAATATTCAGTTAGAGACGAATGAACTCCCAGAGTTTAAAGTCTCTTAAATCCAACACCAATTCCAATTCCTATTCAGTTCGTGAGGAAAAAAACTATAAACTATATATACCTGTGGCCAAGAGTAGTTGAACAATGGTAATGGAGCTAGCAAAGAAAAGGAAGGCTACGATGCTCGACAAATCGGGGATGCTGGTCGTCATTGAAGTGTGGAAGGACAATATTCTGTCCCTTCGGAGCACTTCCAAGAACTCCCACATCTACAAGCAAATGTGTGAGGAGCTGAAAGGCCACGGTGTTATACTTACGGCGGTCGAATTGAAAAACCGGATCAATAATCTCTCTCGGAAGTACAGGTAGATACTTTTTGAAAAGAATATAAAATCAAGTCAAAATAATGGCATATTTGGTCCCTACGTGGGGAAATGTGCCCTTTGTCAAAATAATCACAAGTGCCCCTGATTTTCATAAATTCCTGATCCACTGAAAAAATTCATGAAATTAATGCCAGAGATAAGATATTTTTTGTGGCATTTGTGATTATTTTGACAACTGAGCTACTAAAAAGACATATTTACAAAGCATACGGACCAAATATGCTTTTATTTTGGCTCGAATTAACATGCTTTTCGGCTGTTAAAACGTTTGAGTCAGCACTCTACGGGCAATTTTTTGAGATAGTGTACTTTTACAGATCCGAAAGAAACGCCATGGGGCCCTCGGGAGGATCACCTTCTTCTTGGGATTATTTTGATATTCTACACAGCTTTCTCCATACTTATAAACAAAACAGTACTCGCGATTTGATGGATGAGGTGATTGGTTCCGGTAAGTTAAAAGTAATTTTGACAGTAAATTTTCGAAAGAAGGAGACTGCATGGATCGACTTTCTCTTGTGTTAAACATAATCTAGAAAGCTTTCCTTACCATTTTCAATTTATTAAATGTGAGATAAGAACTTCCCTTTCAATTTGAGTCGTACAAATATAGTATCATATCTCATGCAATGGGTGACTTTAGCGGTGGTCCAAATGACCTGTTTGGTATAATTATTCTGAAAAGAATCAAACTGAGACCTTGCAGAATCATGCGCGGAACGTGAATGTATGTAAATAACCACTCAGTCTTAGCATTCAAATTCATTTTCATTGAAGCAGCTTTGGATTTATGAGTAATTTGAGTTGGGTTCTGATTCATGATAGAATAGATAGTTCATCCGGCATCTTCTGGAAAGTATTCCAGCCAAATTTTATAGTTTTTCACTCAACTTGAAAACAGTTTTTTGATCTATATCAGGCATTAACGAAGCAACTAACAATATCTTTTATTTTGTTCCAGATGATGACTACTGCGATGCTGAGTATTTAGATGAAGCGTACAACCCGGAGAACGACACATTCGCTCAACCTATGTTTATGTCACCTTCTGCGCCGACATCATCAGTATCATCGCCATCACCAACACTGCCATCATCAAGCCGCAGGCATTCCGCTCCTAAAAAGAGAAAACAAAATGTGCAGGAAAAATTGTTGGAATTGGCTATAAAAGAAAACGAAAATATGGTTACTTTTATGGAGCATTCCAAGACTACAGATCTTCAAATAATCGAGCACATGAAAGAAAATAACGCGTTGATGAGCAAGCTGGTCGATAAAATTTGAATTGTGTACTTGGAAATTTGAACCAAATAAAACATGTTCAAAAAATCAAATTAATACAGAAATTGATAAAAAGTTTGCGGTGAATATAGAGGGAGATAATGGGACAGTTTCCCTGTGATATTTACCGAAATGTACCATCAGTGCGTTTCTAATCCTGGATGCTGATGCGTTTTCGTTTCTTACTATCAATCCTCTTTGTGGTTGTTGCTTCGAATTTAAGGTTTGAAGCTGGATCATCCATTTTTTGTTAATATGGTCATTGTGGTTGTTACATAGGTTATGTAGAATGCAGCAAGTTTTGATAATTGTATTGACATTATTTATGTCGACCTCCAAACCTTTCCCGATTCTTCTGAAACGGGCCTTCAGATGGCCGAAAGCATTCTTTACAACCCGTCGGCATGCTGAGAGATGATAATTAAATAACTTTTCATGCTCCGGCTGATCTACAGAAAATAGAAACGGCTTCATCACCTGGTTTGACAGTCTGAAAGCCGAATCGCCGATCAACAGCATCGGTACTACAACCCCTTCGATTAGTTTCGAATGCGCTTTAAATGTCTCGTTCGTGCAGTGTACTTTTTTGAGTTTGGAGTTCTCAAAAATAGTTGAATCATTTGAACGGCCAGGAACTCCTACGTTGTGAACCGGTAACGATGATCCACCGCAGCAAACAGAATAACCGAATGCCATCCTTTGAAGTTATAGTAGTCGGTTGCCTCATTTTTTGGTACTTTGACTTCTATATGGCATCCATCAATGGCACCGTAGCATTGTGGAAAACCCAGTTTCTCGAAGCCACCGACTATTTCTGATATCTTCTCCGAGGTTGGTGGGTATGCGTCAAACACTTCGTGTTGCACAACATCTACAACCGCATTGCAGATTTCAATGACCAGTTCACCCGTAGTTGTTCTTCCTACACCAAATAGACTTCCAATAGTTCTATATTCCGCTGACGATCTGAAAGCATACAGGGCAATAGCGATGCGTTTCTCCAACCGAATAGCAGACCGCCAAATAGTATCTTCTCTTTGCAGGCGATGTAATTTTTTGACCAACAAATTAAACGTACATCTGTCAACCCGAAACGTGTTTTTGAACTTTTTATCACTAAACTTTGGTACTTCATCTTCCCAAAATCTAGATTCAGCATCCTGAAGAAATAAAGATACAAAAAATAAACAAGCAAGAACGTTGACGGCATTGAGCTTCGTATTACGAAACGGGGGAGTAGGCATGACAATATGGGTTTGCAGAAGAAATGAACCCACTTTCAAAATAAAAACTATGAATGATAATTATTTTTCCCAAATCAAATTAGTACTCCATGTAAATGAAAATCACTTTTGCATGCAAGTAGTGAAAAAATATCATACAAAAATTATGTTTAAATATAATTTTATATTATAATGGTAACTTTTGGTGAGAATATTTGGAAATTTATAGAAAATAGTTTAAATTAGGGTCAGAACAACGTACTTCTAGTAGGCAAACAATGCCAAGAAAAAAATTTTATACAAATTTTAGTAATTGAAAACTGCCTTAGGGTCGACTAATCTGATAGAGAAGAGTTGGCCTCACACAAACGAATGTCGTATCCAGATGTCGACACCATTCCGTCGTCAACCCGAATGCAATAGATTTAAATTCCTGATTGTCAGTTTGACATGCGGTACAATGTACAACCAAAGTATGTCTATCATGGTACGATAGTACCTGTACAACGCTTACAACGCAAGTACAGCTGTATGTTTGTCCCTGGTATTACGGTGTTTTGTTTCCATCAGCAGCATTGTAAGAAATCCTGATTAACATAAATACTACGCAAAAAACAACAACATCCGTAACGCTTATTCCGCATATTAGGATGAGTATCGATCAATTGTAGACTGATGACTTTGTTCTGAAATTGATCCGGAACTTTAATCACCGTCAGTCGGAAGGCCTTTCAAACCATGTCCAAATCTTGTTCTCTGATATAAAGAAAATATGTTTCAAGTTTAATTTGTTGTAAAAAGTCTTAACAAATGTTGTACAATTTCCTTTTTTATGGTCTTCTGTACTGTTTCGTCGTCTGTTCCATCATCATTCACTGTCGTGAGTCGTGAGTTCAAACATTGCGAAGTTGTTCAATTGAACATTACATTTCAAATTTGGAAATGTTTGCCGAGGATGGCAAATTTTGCTAATCATTGTCATCTTGAAAGTGAAGTAAATGTGCAATATTCCCTTACACAATCCCCTCTTTTAATGATCAAATTCCCCACTTGGGCGGAATTCCCCACTGGTTGCAAACGGGGCTCTGGCATCCCTATCCCAACCAATGCAAATTGAGCGTAGGCAGCATAAAGTTGGGCTCGCGCTAAGGGGGCTCACGTATTGTTTACTGTTTGAAGTCATATATGTTAATAATTGAATACATTGGATAGTTTCCTTTAGCAAGCGATGTTTAGATACCCACCCGGAAGCTTTCTTGGCGATTGGCAATCAACATTACTGCATTTTAATTTCAGGTTATGATTTCTATGCTCATGAGTTTCTATGTTGGCTACAGAAAGGCGGCCATCTTAGCAATCCCTTGGTTGCAAATCACTGGGTTAAAACAAGTAATCCCCGCTTTTTGAAATTAAAAGGGTACATCCCGCCTGAAAATCAATTATTATCTTTTACGCTCCCCTAAACTCGTAAACGAAGCTCAATTCGCGTTGACGGAATTGAGCTTCGTTTACCAGTTAGGGGAGCGTCAAAGATAATGATTGATTTTCAGGATAAAACTGCAGCGGCCGTTGGTTTTTTTTTCTCCGGGTTTGAATCGATTAATCGACGTAAATTATTCGTTTGCTTCGATTATTGGCTGCGCAGTATTCGTTCGATTAATGTTCGATTTCTGTAGGAAGTATTCGATTAATCGATTAATCGAACGATTATCGGGGATCACTAGTTAAAGCATTAAAAAGTTCAAGGTTTTGGTACAGCGTGCAACGCAGTGACGTTTTTTCACATTTTTATTTTGTTACCACAATCAAACAGACTGCGATTCCATACCTCTAGCCCAGCCGGGTGCTATGATTGATGCTAGGATCGTTAGCAAAATCTCAAGCAGAACTGTCAGTGGGATACCCAATTCATATGAAAACAAAGGGAAAATGTCAGTGGGATACCCGATATGTTGGCTCCTGTCAGTTCAATGGGGGTTCTCTAAAGACGTCACCCACCTGCTCTAGCCACACTGTGCAATACACACGCACACAGTCATGTGGAAATAAAACACCTGTCAAACGTCAAACCATCGGCGAGAGCCGAAACGGGAGATTTGCTTGTGTGATTGTTTTCCAATTCAGTCGTCGATTGATAGTGGTGATCAGCGAAGAGCGAAAGGAAACCGACAAGCAAAGCAAAAAAAAAAGACGAAGGGAAAGAATTGTCTCCAGTGATAAGCAAGCGACGGGCAGCGATTTTCGATTTTTCTTGCTTGGTGAAATAACCCACGAATTGGGACCTTTTTTCGGATAGATAAGCCGGAAGGATGCTTCCGCTTGTAGCGGATCTATGCGACGCCTTAGGAAATCGTTCCGAGTACGCTACTAAAGGTGAGTTTTCGGAGTCTACAAACGTTTGATATCTTTTTTTTTTTTGTAAGGATCCCAAGCAGGGGGGAGTGATACATTATTGATTTTTCCTAGCCTTTCTAGGGAAAGAGAGTGCGAGAAAAAAGAAAATACTTCCGAAAATAGAAGTAATTTTCTTGTTTGGAATTGTGGCCAGAGTGGCATGGAACAGCAAGTCTAGGATTATTTCAATGCTCGATTGTCTGAATGCATTCTAGCTGGTAGGGATGTGTATGCAGTCAGGGAACAGTGGCTCAATTTGCTTCAGCTTTGTATGGAAATGAGGTGGTTGATTCATCTTGGAAGGGTTCTAATTACTGCTCCGCAGTGACAAACTTTAATCATATAGTGCTGAAGATTAGATCATACCCTCGAACGGTTTCAGCTGTGTTCAATTTTCATTAATGGTGATGATTCGCGGCTGCATTCGGTTGGTGTCTGAACGCGTCCTGGTTAGAGAGACTGATGATTTGTCATTGCAGTCACGTTCGAGTATTTGAAGTTTGCCGCCGGTTTCAGAAGGTTTGCATAAAATCGAAAAGACGATTCTTGTTGGGAATAGAAGAATTTTTTTTTAGAGGCCGAAGTGAACAGACGCATTTGAGTGACATTTTCATTCGATCAATAAATGCCGAGATTTTATTGGTACAGTTAATACGTGTGAGATGGTTATTGTAGGCATGTTCAATTGGATTCCCATATAATAGGGAAATACTATTGGAATTTACTTTCTGATTGGAATATGCAGACGATAGTCAAATAGTCGAATAAGAAGTTCTGATATGAAACAGGCTTTTTCTGTTCATCACTCTTCACCAAACGTTTACAGAGTCGAGATTTATCTTAAAATGAAACTTATTTGCGATGAATATGTGATCTCCATGGCCTGGTGGTAAACGTGGCGCTTGCCAAGATTGGGACCTCGGGTTCGATTTCTGTTCGGACCAGAAATATTATCGCCAAAGATCTAGGCCAGGGACTCTCAAACTATTTTGGATAAGAGACCCCTTTTCCATATGAAATGACACCATAGACCGCCAAAAACTTTGTGGATGGTCAGTGAGAAAACTTCATGAAATTTTCTCATCTATAAATAGACATAAAATTCCGAAAATATTAATGTAATTAATAATTACAGTGATCGTTCGCTGGTCTGGTCTGGTCCTGGTCTGATTTTTAACTGGGCGAACGCTAATTGGTCCTTGGACCAGTTTTTTTTTTATCCCATTTATTTATTTATTAGGCTCATTAGCATTTTAGCTGTAACAGAGCCGGGTTTTAATCGTGTACATGTACATATGTTTATGTTTCTATAAACTGTAAATTACACAGTAGATAGTAGTAGCCATTTAGGCGTTAATTTTTCTGTTCCATTACATTATGGTAAATTACACAGTAGTAGCTATTTCGGCGTAAGGGTATTCTTTCCGTTCTTCCATTGTTCAGCAGAGCGGACAGCGGAGACAATTGATATTGATCATTGTTGGGCTATTTATAGAACAGCAGCCCGATGTTTCTTGCAGAAAGAGACGAATGAACTCTCAGAGTTTAAAGTCTCTCTAATTCAATACCTTCCTTCCTTCCTTCTTGCAGAGCAGAGCAGTTGTATGGATGAATCGATCTATTTTCGACCGTGGATCGATCTCCATCGCTGATGATGTTTGCGTGGACGTAGTTATTCTATAACAACAAAAAGATGGTCAATTGAGGGCCCTGAGTTTGAACTCACGACCGATCGCTTAGTAAGCGAACGCGTAACCAAGTGGCTACGAAGACCCCCCTTGGACCAGTTAAAAGGCAGAATTTTGTAAACAATCGACGTCATATTCAAATGGAAAATTTGCTGTGAGGGGCATTCGAATGTAATTTGAAATGTTATGAAAATTGACATTATTTTCGCATGACAAAAACATTGATTAAATATCAGAAAAATAATTTCCTCGAATTATATTTCATACCTGTTGTTGCACTCAATGCGAAACTTCCATTGGAATCCTCTGGTTTATCCAATCAACACGAATCGAACAATTCATTGAAGTTTCCCTCGATTTTATTCGACGTTTAACGTGCCGGACCAGTTAAAACGCGAATGTCGATAACTGGTCTTCCCTTTTCGCCCAGTTAGTGAATGTTTATTGTATTAATACAATTTTCACAATTCAATACTTTCCACTAAAATATTAGTCATTCATCTAACGAGTTGGTTCACGTAACACTTATACAGCATCTTGTCGACCCCTGGGAAACTTACATCGACCCCAAGGGGTCGATATCGATCACTTTGAGAACCCCTGATCTAGGCTGGGGTGGGATTGAGTAATGCACATTGTTAGTCCCCAAGAAAAACCACAAAAACCATGAGAAAGCTGCTCTAAGCGAATTGACGTCGCCATAAGCGTCTTTGCTCAGTTCTGGTGGTACACGTGACGTAAAACAGCAGTATTGCGATGGCCCTCCTGCGAGATAGTGGGTAGACCTTGCAAGTCGCACCACAAAAAAAAAACAAACAACAAACGATACACAAGAAAATTTTGACCGGATTAGTCGACATAAACCCAGGTAACGAAAATGTATTAACGATTGGAAACATGGGACATGGAACTGCCGATCTCTCAATTTCATCGGAAGTACTCGTTTGCTTTCCAAACTATTGAACAACCGTAAGGTTGACATCATAGCGCTACAGGAAGTGTGTTGAAGAGGATCTAAAGTACGTACGTTTCGCGATGGTCATAGGGGAAGAGGAGGTAAAATGGACATGTTAGGAATAACTTCAATTATATCTTTGGAACCTCATGTTTCCCAAAACTTTGATACATGTTCTTGCAATTCAATATACTGTTTTTCTACCTAGTTGGCCAAATATTTTACAAAAAAGTGTTTTTCAATGTTTTTTACTGAAATTAAAACAGACCGGAAAGTACATTTTTTCGATGCGGGTAATATGGACATATAGTGGGAGTAATATGAACAGGTTTAAAATACATGAAGCGTAGAGGTTTATCGATCGCGAGAGGAATAATTTTTTTCAACCAAGGTCTGAACTCATCACGAATGTCGGTTAAATGATGAAAAAATCGAATTAATCCACCTAGAAGTGATATCGTACTTTTCAGCAGTATAAACGGACAGACCATCAACTATTTTGCTCTTGGCTCCAGTCAGCTTCTTTTCGCAGTCCATCTTACTCCCACTGGAAACTGTCCATTTTACCCCACCAGTAAAATTATTTCAATAATTGAAATTTTCCACTCAAAAATGCGTATGAAAATTAATACGCAAAAATGCCCGTTTTTGAAAAACTGTTTTTGATGAAACTAAAGTGTTGAGCGCATTTTAAATGATACCACATGATAATTTAAGAGTGTTTTCTGTGTCAGTGTCATTTTATCTGTCATTTTTGTTTTGTTGTGTATTGAAGTTTGCAAAGTTCGAGTCTCCCGCAAAAGTCGCAAAGTAAACATAACCTACACCTGGGCAGTAATGGGTTGAACCACTCAAAATGCTTAATATCGAAGCAGCTGGAGTTCCACACGCGGAATCATGTATGATTTTCGGTTTTTGTTTCCCTTTTCCACTTTTGATCAGTATTCATTGTCATAGGGTGGCTTAAATATTATAGAATAACATGTAGAAGGTTTCCTCATTAACAGAAATCTGTAATGCAAAATGTAACTATACAAATGAACCACCTGTCCGTATTACCCGCGGGAAAACTTTAATTGTATCTTTGAAAACTCATGTTTTCAAAAAATTTAAAGCAGTTTCTTACAGTTCAATATACTGATTTTCGAAATAAGTGGCCAAATGTTTTATAAAAATGTTTTTTCCATGTTTTTTACTGAAAATAAAGCAGGCCGAAAAGTAGAACATTTTTATCGGTGCGGGTATAATGGACATGTAGTGGGGGGATATGGACAGTGTTCATGTTATACGAAGCGTAGAGGTTTATCGCTCGCGGGATGAATAATTTCACTCTCTCTCAGTGTTTGTGCGTCCAGTTACTGAAATAGAACACAAAGAGAAAGCAATATAAAAAAGAGTTCAGTATTCTTCCCATCACTTTCCATCATGCATTGGATGTGATTATGGATGTGACTGTCCATTTCACTAGTGTTGAATGTCTATCCCAAACACGAACAATGATACACAAACATAAACATGTGTAAACAAACTCGATGTTTATAATACAAGAACATCATATACAAAACATTCCACCCGTTGTCGCAGTATTCATTGCTTTCGTTTCGTTTCTTTTCATGCACTAAAATATTTCTTTGTAGAGTATTTTGACGTAGGACTACGTCTTACATTAAGGGTGTCAAATCAGAAAACAGGTCACGTTTTTATGAAATAAGGTTAACGTTAATAACTATTTTCACTGTGAACGAATTCTCATGTTTTGCATACCAATCGAATCGGAAATTCTCTAAGATTCGTTTGATATGCTATACATTACAATTCGCTAATCTCTAACACGGACTTCAAAATTTATGTGCCTGGGGAAATCCACTTTGCAAAAAGTGGAAGTGGATTATATCTGTGGTATAACTGCAAGGGACGTAGGACTATCGTTGATTTAGTGATCATTTGTTTTTAGTTGCATCTGAATCAATTCTGAATGAATGAATAAATGAATATTTGGGGGACTTAGAAAACGAGAGCGTTACGTGGAAGGCACAATATTCAGCGAAAGAAGCAATCACACGAAAGTTGTATAATACATAATATTGTATTGTATTGTGTTATGATTTGTATTCCATTTCCAATAGACAAAATATCTGTTGCATCAAATCAGTCTACATAATTTTTGCGTTCGCTCATCCTTTCTCACAACACTCATTTCTCGTTTGAGAAATCGTTGAGTAAACATCGTTTGCCAGTGCGCGTAGAGCGGGAATTCCTTCTTAATAGCGAATTCGTTTTTGTTCAGTTTCAACCCCAGTGCCGCACTAACTGCTGTCAAAACGTTTTTTTATTCACTCAGTTTCGCACTCAGTGTCGCACTAGTTCGCCCCGAAAACTGTTAGTTTCGCACTGAGATGTTTCACGGGTTGGCACTCGGGTTCACCAATACAACTATACTGAACTGTCAAGTTCCGAATATTATTTTGGAAAATCTAAAAATAATGACTATGAAAATGGAAAACCTGCTGCTTTTGCTTTTGTATTGTTGGAAGCGTAATCCAATTCGGATTCTGATTTTGAAGAGTATATTCGAGTAGACGGCATTGAGCTACGTGTGCTTTCATTGGGAGGTGAAAATAATGATGGATATTCAGGTGGAATAAATTTCAAAATCTAAATTATGAATGAAAATTTACTTTAACGTATCGAATATTTATTTTATGTGATTAAATAAGAGGATTTTTCCGATATCGCAGAAACATATTGAACGAAAACTGTGTCTAATGATGATTTTATATTATAATAGTAATTATTAGTGGAACAAACAGGAAATGCATCGACAAATGGTTAAGTGAGTGTCAGAACTACATGTGTTAGGTAATCGAACAATATGAAGTACAAATTTTCATTCAAACTTTTATATGTTTACACTGCACTTGGCCCTTCTGATCTGATGGAGAACAATTTACCTCCCAAGCACTAATATCACCACCAGACGTCGACACTGTACATTTGCCGTCGTAAATATAAACAAATCAGACTATATAACGCACACCAACAAACCAACGCATTCGTGAAACTGAAAACGTTTTTTTATTACAGAGTCAGTTTGGCACTGACTCAGTTTTAAAAACGAATTCGCTATAAGATTCGTTGCACCGAAAGACGTGGTCTTACGTTGATCGCATTTAATTGAAAAATCACAAAACCAAATGTATTTGGTCGCAGTATTATATGGATAGAAAACATAATAAACTCTTTCGCTTGAATGTAATATTCAGATCCAAGAAAACTGGCAGATTATTTTTCAGCAACGATCACATCTTTCCAGATTCTCCTCGATACTCGAAGCCCACTATTCTAACTCGATAACCTCCTGTTCATTGCACTTGATTGAAAAATCACAAAACCAAATATATTTGATCGCAGTGTTATATGGTTAGTAAACATTAAAATAAACTCTTTCGCTTGAATGTTTTTTTCAATTCCCAGGGGAACTGGCAGATTATTTTTCAGCAACGATAACATGTTTCCGGAATCTTCTTGACGCTGGATGGCAACCAAGCGAAAATAGTTCCGCGCGAAACCGTTTGTGGCATCACTCTCCTCCTGACGGATTCCCTTCTGGCTTAAGGTGCACAAACAGGCTCTTGGTGACACCGTTCATCAGCGCTTTCATGATAAACGAAGTTAGCTTCATCACAACAGCGACAACATGCTCCAATCGCTGTTCAATTATAACTGAGTGGATTTCCGAGCTGCGCTCGCTTATATACCGATTGGTGATTTCAATAGCCTGGTTTGAAAGCAATTTTAAGGCTATAGAAACAAGTTTTTGAATGAAAAAGTAACAAGTATATAAATCGTGGACATTTTATCTTTCGAATGAAGTGTCATACCATTTCGTTCGGTTGTTTAGGAGGTATTAACGCTCAAAATCTCGTTCTCCGGCGTAACGCTTTCGTTTTCGAAACTTTGATTTTACACCCCGGTATAGAAATAAAAGACGTAGTCCTACGTCAATACATGCAAGTCGGGGGTGTTTTTTGATGTTGAGTATTTTTGTACTCGCTTGTCGTTGTGCAGACCGTAATATGTTTCCCTAAAACGTACTATTAAACTGAGAAGCCTGGGAAATCGCCATTTCAAATACTAGAGGTGAATGAACTTTTGCGGTTCGAGAACTACATAAACATAAGATGTGCTACAATTTCAGAGGAAAATGTAAAATACAATGATCGTTTTACAATTCTTCCGTTCACATATTTTGGTAATCCTAGGCATCATATCAAACGTAAAAGTATCCATCGATTTGTTTTTTTGTAACGAAGAACATAATCTATTACAGAAATTTCGATGCATTCTAAAATAACATTCGAAGTGGTAAACAAGTGGATTCCATAATGTAATTGCGTAGTTCTACTTCAAAAATATGCGGTCGTGTCCTGGATACAACCCTTTACAATTTTTCTAATCTTTTTCTTTCGCAGATTCCTCACTCATCAAGCTTCTGGAAATATGACTCCTCTTCCATGGCATCCCATTGACAATTTGCGACAATTTATTAATCTTCAGCAATTATGCAAGACTGATTTACGTTAAAATCGTACACGCGAAAACAATAAGCATTTAATCAAGAGGTGGCAAGCTTCGCACAACAAGCCCTACAAGCAAGCAAATAACCACAATCCACAATCGACGGCAGGATGTCTTACTCAAACGGAACTCAGCTCAAATCATCTCCTCCGCCAGGGGGAGCACCGAGTGGTGGAGGCGCCGGTCAGCCGCGTCCTCCAGGCCGACCCCAAAACTATACAATCTACAACAAAGACTCGGACCGGTTGCTGTGGGAAATGAGGGCGACCAACAGGACCCCAAATACCACCCCGGTCAGTACGGTGCTAAACTCGCCGGATCTTACCGACCTGGACACGAAGATGCGCTACCAGCACAGCACCCTGATGCAGCACCATCAGATTAAGGTGGGCCGCAGTCCGGTCGGAAGTGGGGGCAACAATGACAGTAATAATTCTACCAACCCGTCGAGCCCAACGCAGGTCCATTCGCTGCAGGAGCACCCTGGTCAGTACCAAATGCACCAACGGGAGGCTGCGTTCTCGTCGTTCTCTTTGTTGTCGGACGGAGAGATGGTTGTGTTCGACGACATCGATACCGTAGGGAACAACTGGCGGATGAGTGGGGACCAAGGTATACTAGGGAGTTCCCCGGTGCCCTCGGAGAACGAGGACAGCTGCGGTTCCGACAGGGGGGGTAGTAGTGCTGCCGGACGGGACGGCGATGGTGACGAGAGGAATTACTACGATGTGGATAGCACGAAGATTCAGCGGATTATCGGCGGGTTGACGATCGCGGAGTACGAGGGTTCTCCGCGGAGGTTCGGTAATATCGATCGGGAGGATGTGGAACAAGGAGGTGGAAAGCCACCCGGGAGACCACGGCCGGGATTTCCGAAGGTATGTCATATAGATCAACCGTTTTTATGCGAACATGGTGGTTTGTATACCTGTTTAGTGCAGATTTAAAGAGATTTTTTGTGGAAAATATGCGTCTGAAATTGGAATAAATTTGTTCCGATGGCACCGATGGCGAATTTGAACAATTGACAGGGTAAGTACTGTTTGCTTGCACGCTGATAATTATTTTATGTTCTTATTTCATACTAGCTGACTCGGCAAACTTCATCCAGCCCAAAATTTGTTTTTTGTTATCAATACCTTCAAACATTCACGTTTTCATACTAAGCGCAAGTTCATGAGTCCAATCGCAGAACTGTTCATTGATTGATCTTCTAATTGATCCCGTTGAATTTGCCTTTTACTATAAAATTCCTATTACTTCTACCAAAACTGATCATTATAATATCAGATTATTTTCAGACACAATTGGTCGGTGTTAAGTCAGATCGGACCATGTGACATTTTTATGATTTCGAAAAAAACCAGTTTGAAGTTTGGTGCTGTAAGGGTTTTTCATTGAGCGTTTAAAATAATTTCGATAAGTTATTCCTGCAGCACGCGTGATTTTCCAAATCTGATAAACGTGGAATGTAGCTTACAAAAGGTTTAACCTAATGCAATCAATAACTAGAAACTTTTACTTTTGCGACTTGGTCCGCTCTGACTTAACATCGACCAATTCTCGTTCAAGATTTTTCAACCACTTGCCAATAACATGTTTCTCCGTTACAAGGAATAAATGTTTGATACAGAAAACATGATAGAATAAAGACAGACCTCTCCCCTCTTCTCCCCTTAGCGAGGGGAGAGGAGTGTCTATTCACCATAGGAACGTTTCGTGCCCCCTAAAATCTTCACATGCCAAATTTGGCTCCATTTGCTTGATTAGTTTTCGAGGTATGCAGAAATTTGTTCTTCATTTGTATGACAGCCCACCCAAAGCGAGGGGGAGGAGTGTCGAACCACCATAGAAACATTTATTGCATTCTTAACTCTCCACATGCCAAATTTGGTTTCGTTTGCTTGATTAGTTCTCGAGTTATGCAGAAATTTATGTTTCATTTGTATGGGAGTCTCCCCATTTGAGAGGGGAGAGGAGTAACGAACCACCTTAGAATGTTTCTTCCCCATAAAACCTCCACATGCCAAATTTGGTTTCGTGTGTTTGATTAGTTCTCGAGTTATGCAGAAATTTGTGTTCCATTTGTATGGCAGTCCCCCCTTAGAGAGGAGGGTGGAGTGTCTAACCACCGTGAAAACATTTATTGCGCCCTAAAACCTTCATATACCTAATTTGGTTTCATTTGCTTGATTAATTCTCGAGCAATGCAGAAATTTGTGGTTCATTTGTATGGCAGCCCCCCTTAAGAGAGGGGGGAGGATTATCTAACCACCATAGAATCATTTACATTCATTTGCTTGATTAATTCTCGAGTAATATAGAAATTTGTGTTTCATTTGTATGGCAGCCTGCGTCGTTATTGACTATCTAAAGGTCGAAACTTGCACAATAAGAATGGTTTGCTACTCCCAAGCGTCATTCAGTATGTTCATTGTGCAATTTTTCTGGTTCAGGTCAATCACGGAGAGCAACTACGAAGTGTACAGTCTCCCCAAGCTCAGGCTCAATGTGTATTTCATACGTAAAATCTGTTTTGGTTTTTATCAAATTTTTGCTAAATAATTTATTCATGTTTACAATTGATGAAAATTTACAATATTCATTCACAGGTTAAACTACCATGTTCGTACTGATAATGATGATGATGATGATGTTCTTTTTGTTCATGTATATTGTAAAAAAAAATCATAACGAGCGATATCTACGAAAGTTTGAGCCTCGCGCGCATCTGATAATCCTGGACTTATGGTAATAGTAAACACTGGCAGAATACTAACACACGATGATTTTTTTTTTGTGGGGTCTGAAGTGGAAACCGGAATGGGGTAAGCTCATTCAGAATTGTCGTAAACTATCTCTCTTAATGTTGTCGATATCAACCCCTTGGGGTCGACATAAACGAAAACTGATTTTGGGAGTCGGTGAGATCTAAAAATCGGCCCCCTCAAATGGACACAAATGATAAAAATATCAATTACACTTGATATTTACTGAACTTTAGACATAAAGTTGAAAAAATCGAAATGATGAAAAATCGATGTCAAGATTACTCATTTAACCAATCGCAAATTTTTTCAATTGGTGAGTATTGATTATGTCAATGTCGATACGGATAGAATCATGGTTTTTTATCAGTTTTTGTCTAGTTATTTGCCTATTGTATTCGATTAATAGAAACTCATACCTGTAATAGAGTCAGTTCGGTTTTATTTTTGTTTTATAATACTGGTCTCTTGATTATAATTTAAACATAAATATTATCTATAAGATAAAGCCTGTCCACGTTAAATTTCGGACACCAAGATGATGCCAGTAAAACAAAAAATCACGTAATACAATAAAACCGATTGTTTATTTCAGTAAAACAGACTTATATCTAAAACAAGGAAAGCTTACTTCGGTATTAATTACGTTGTCTGTAAAATTCACGAACTTTCTTGGGAATATCTGCCATTAGGTTCCGTACAGTATCCTCAGATATGGTGGCGGCGGCGATTTTCCATCCCCTCTTGAAATCATAAATGCCATTCGCTTTCCTCTTAGTTTCGAATAGTTTTCGCTTAATCAGAGCCCAGTATTTTTCCACTGGGCGAAGTTCTGGACAGTTCGGTGGATTTGCTGTTTTTGGCACATATTTGACCTCATGTGCATTATACCATTCCAGGATGTATTTTGCATAGTGACAAGAGGCCAAATCTGGCCAAAACAACGCTGGAGAGTCGTGACTTCTTATAAATGGTAGCAACCGCTTCTGGAGACATTCCTTCTCGTAGACATCTTTGTTGATAGTGCCGGTAGAGACGAAAGATTCGGATTTTCGGCCACAACTGCATATGGAAATTGGAATGTTTCCCAAACACAGATTTCGAAACCATGGAGCCTGTGGAAATCGGCATACCAAATTAGATGTAAGCTGCGGGTACTTTTGTACTCGCTTGCGTTTCTGGAAATTGGAATGTTTCCCAAACACAGATTTCGAAATCATGGAGCCTGAGTAAATCGACATTGCAAAATTGATGCAAGCTGCGGGTACTTTTGTACTCACTTGCGTTTCTGGAAATCGGAATGTTTCTCTAACCCAGACTTCAAAACCATGGAGCCTGTAGAAATCGGCATAGAAATTTAGAAGCAAGCAGTGGGAACATTCGTACTCGTTTGCGTTTTTGCAAATTGGAATGTTTCCCTAACACAGTCTTCGAAACCACGAAGCCTGGGGGAAGATGCAAACTACGAGTACTTTTGTACTCGCTTGCATTTTTGCAAACCGGAATGTGTTTTCCCAATACATATGCCGAAACCAAGAAGTTGGGAGAATCGGCAATGCAAATACATTCAAATCGGCAATACTTTTATACCCCCAAACATTTTTACGCTCCAGAATTCGTTTTGCTATCACAAATGCAACGCTTTGGCTCTATTATTCAAGACTGCATTGGAAGATATCCCTTCATGTCGCCAGCTCACTGAACTTCTACGCATACCGTTTGATGATTAGGCAAAATGTTGATAACTATTTCCTGCGATAACAACTATCATAATGCATGAATTAACTTAAATTGAAATTTGTTTGCAATTGAATCCGTAAATAATTTCATTCATTCACTATTTCAATCAATAATTTAATCAATACACAAAAGATAGCCTTGCGCAGCGGCGATATCGTACCCAATGAGCAACATCCGAGGTGGGATTATTGCTAATTGAACAAATACAATTGATTATTAAGCCGAAGGCAGTCCAACGTCAACCTTGCAGTTATATCATAGGTATAACCCATCCACAGTTTTTTGCAGTGAAATTTTGCTTATCATCACGATTGGGCACCTTTTCCACTTTGTACGCCTTCATGCCTCTGCTTCACTTTTTGTACATATGATCTTGATTTTCCAACCTTTCGAGACACATTTCTAACTGAAAGGTTGGGATGTTCCTCAATAATGGTAACCACCTTTCGGTCCATCTGTCGGGAGCATACTTTTCGATTTGTTCCGCTTCCAATCTTCCGATCCACATTTAAGCGCTGGTCAAACGATTTACACACACTAAACACGGTACTCTTCGGCAGTTTTAGCTTTTTGGCGAGATCGCGTACCGACAGTGTTGGATTTTACTGCCGTTTGCGCAAAATGCGTTTGCGTATTTCCACTTGATTTGACGCCATTTTACCAAACTGAAGAAGAATGTAAACATGTTGGACATCGAAATAAAGAGAAGGGTTTCAGCTGTCATTTAAGTGAAATATTTCATTGATTAGTAAAATATTTCATAAACTACACTGAAAGAAAAATGTCCGAAATTTAACGTGGACAGGCTTTAAATCGGTCTGTTCAAACTTTTGTAGTGGTATGAAGTGGGTCATCATCATCATCATAGATTTGATAGTTGTATGCATTGTGAGAAGATGATAATGTTTCGTGATGTTGTTTATTTTTTTAGCGGGTGATTTCACCATGTTTATCGGAAGCCAATCAAACGCCGAGGGCCCAATCTCATCCGGAATTGATCGATTTCAACGAGGATGGCGAACCCGTCGAAGGCCGACGGCCCTTGATTATGACCAGCGAGAGTAAGTTCAATCAAACGTACGTCGATTATTTCTCATCCAGCAATGAGCTTGAAGAGGCCGATCAGCACAATCAAACACCGACGAATTTACTAACCAATAACGATAATCTTAGTGGCGGTGGTGGAGGGAACGATGAAAACTATTTCTTTTCCTATGGGATCAATCGGAATGCTCAAAGCAACTCGTACGTCGGTCAGCGACTGGCTACCAAACCGAATCTCAGTGATGATATAGAGCGGGATGAGGATTCCGGTGATCCTTTGCAGCGAGACGAACACCGGGTGGAACAGAGTTCTGATGACATTCATCTCAGCAACAGCTATCCGTACTATCAAAAGCTTAATAACAATCACTACCATTATGCTAACTCGAACGCGCCCCATGCGGACACTCAGCACTCTCAGCAACGCTTCTATCATTCCCATTTCGCTCATGCTCACGTCGGTTACGGGTCAATCACAGGGGGTGGTGGGGAATCAAGGGATATCGAGCTGTACATTGACTCGGCGGGCAGTCGGAGTAGCGGAGGCGGTGAATCGGAGCTGGAGCAGAGGTCGCACCATGCGCACCATCAACATCATCATCATCATCAGCAGCAGCAACAGCACCAACATCAGCATCAACATTCCATCGATAGTAAGTTGAGAAATTTCACTCTTTCGCCGGAGACGACCGATTACGATTCGAACTGTGGCGATCTGGACTCCGAAGTGTCCCTGCGCTACATTGGGAATGAATATGGTTGGTAGCAAATTACCCCCCTCTCTTAATGATTGCGTTGACATCCGTTGTTTGCATGTGCGATGTTTTCTTTAGATTCCAAAATCTCTTCATATCCAAAACTTGTATGACTCATAGAGCCAATGTTTTCCAGGTATCTCCGGGGATCTGAATGGATTATCGGGACACGGAGGAAACGGTGGGACTAACGATAGCGCCACGGACTATGGTCGACTGTATAGCAGTATGCCAATCCTCGAGGATGGTCTCTCCAGTGGGCATGCTTCCGATACTGAGAACAATCTACCTCTGCCCGGATCGGGGATTTCGATAGTTATGGACCAGCATCAGCTGGCGGCTAGTGCTGGAGGTGCGGTCGAGACTGGTGTGCCAGCTGGGGTGGAGCAAGAGTCGGGGTATCCTTTTATATCTTCCATCATGATGGCTGCCGAGCAGCAGCAGCAGCAGCAGCAGCAGCAAGACCAACAACTGGACTCGAGTGACGTGGTACAGGAGGCTATCAAAGACATCAAAGCAGCTCTGCAGAAGACCAAAATACTGCCTTCAACCGAGGGAATCTCGGCGTTTGACTCCGAGCAGCATGGACCCGATGAGGCTGCATCTCCTGTGTGGGTTCCCAGGTTGGGAGAGATGAAATTTTTTTTTTGCTTTTCAATGAATATATCGATTACTTTCGAATCCTAGATCATACGACAAATCCCGCGAGAGTTTGGATTCCGATCAGCCGGTGAAACTGTTGAGTGCGGACGAGGAGGAAGCGGACACCGATTTGGAGACGGATCGTCTCCTAGGCCAGCAGCGGTTAGATGAGCATGGTTTCGGCGAAGACAAGGTAGGTCGTCAGGTCACGTTTCCCCTGTCCTAAATGTCTGTATCAGTGTGATTGTTCTGTTCATGTCTTAAACAAACGTTAGAGCTGGACGGAACGGCCAACGATCCGATCGGCACGGTCGCCATCGGTGTCTCTGGTCAGCAAAAACCAGACCGCTATCCGGGCCGGCGTTGGGACGCAACTGTCCGCCGAATCGCCCGTGAACAACAACCTCGGTATCACGGGTGTTTACGGGAACGGCGGCTCGATGCAGTGTATCACGACGGGGTCCGAAAAGGAGGACCTCAAGCAGCAGCCACTCACGCCTCCGGGCGAAACCAGTCCGGTGCTCAAAAGTGTTAGTTGACTTTGATTTGTTTGTATGCTTTTTTTGTGTTTCTGCCCTGGTTGGTCTCAATATTCGATCGATTTTAGTATTTCAAATATTCTAAGAGCGGGAAGCGAGCGGCTGTACGATGCGATACACCAGATCATACTAAAGATCTGGGCGGATGAGTAAATGCCGAACGACTGGCTGGAAGGCCTCATATGCCCAATCTACAAGAAGGGCCATCGACTTGATTGTAGCAACTATCGAGGCATTACGTTGCTCAACTCCGCATACAAAGTGCTCTCCCGTATCCTGTTCTTCAGATTGAGACCGCTAGATGAACCCTTCAGTGGCGAATACCAGGCTGGTTTTCGACAGGGGCGTTCCACAACGGATTAAATGTTTACCCTGTGACAGATCCTCGACAAGCTTCGGGAGTATAACTTGCAGACTCACCATCTGTTTGTAGATTTCAAGGCGCCATACGACTCAGTGAAAAGAAACGAGCTGTGGCAGATTATGCTGGAACACGGTTTTCCGACAAAAATAATTTAGCTGAGTCGTATGACACTGGAAGGTACGAAGTCATGCGTGCGGATAGCTGGCGAGACATCAGCCGTGTTTGTTACTTTAGACGGACTGAAGCAGGGGGATGCGCTCTTCAACTTACTGTTCAACATAGCCCTTGAAGGAGCAGTACGAAGAGCAAACGTGCGAAGAAACGGTACGATCATCACGAAATCGCACACGTTTCTTGGTTTTGCAGACGACATTGATATCATCGACCGTAGGGCCGTGGAGGAGGCCTTCAGGCCTTTTAAGAGGGAAGTGGCGAAGTTGGGACTTATCACCAATTCTGCCAAAACAAAGTACATGGTAGCTGGCAGGGAGCGTGGAGGTTCCGGTTGGGTTACTGAGTTGATGCACACTGCAACTTTACGGTTGGTGAGATATGAGTGTAGCCATTCAGTTATGTGTTCTAGAAATCGCATTTTCCCAAATCAAGTACCCATGTGGAACAGTATCGAATGCTTTGGAAAAGCCGACGTAAATGGAATCAACCTGATTACTGGTCTCGACTTCATCATATAGAACGCGAGTGTAACACATTAGCTTAAAATTCAACTATATCGAATTTGGTGGTCCAGGATAGAACTGTTGGGTTTGCGTGGCTTTGTAAAAGCAACTGATGAAGTTTGATACATAACTATTTTTTGTTCTCGTAAGAATAATGCACGAGATTGTTCATGACCGCTCCATGCGGAAACAGAAAAGAAACTGATGCTTTTGAAAATCTTTGCGTCACTGGGACACCTAGCCGATTGCGCAAATGTATGCGAATATTTTTCTTCGCTCGGGCGCATTTACAAGCGAAAATTTTCTCATGACTACTCCTTGCGAATGCAAAAGAAAGAACTAAATGGATTGCTGAGCTGACATCCGCTTATATATAGATTTTTGTTTAATAGCTTGCTTTCTAAATAATTTTTGAGTTATTGAAGCAAGTTTTTGGATCAATAAGTAACACGCATATAACGATTTTATCTTTCGAATGAAGTGGACATCATACCATTTCGTTCAGTTGGTTAGGAGTTATTAACGCTCAAAATTTTGTTGTTCCGGTGCAACGCTTTGTTGGTCAATCTCAGCGACCAGTTTATTTCACGGTCTCTTCATGTCTACAGCATTTCGAGTCACAATTCCTGCTTGACAATTAATTGCCCATTATTTTTCGATAGGGTGAAATTAGAGGCAATTGGGAGCATTGAGGTCTTCATCAATGTACTCGACCCCAATGCCACGGTTCTACTGAATCACCTCTCGACTGTAGTGGCAGCTTGCCAAATCTAGCCAAAACTTCACCGGACCTTTGTGAGCCTTAATTAACGGAAGGTGACGTTTCTGCAGGCACTTTTCCCTATACATTTTCGAGTCCCATATCTTGATTGTGACGAAGACTCTGGGTTTCTGTCCACAGTTGCAAATCCCTTGCCAGTTCAAGAACTTCCTGATAAGTTTATCAGCGAAGACTGACTTAAATTTGTTGGGGACATCTTCTTCCAGGCCTGAGAGCAGTCCAAAATCCATGTTTACGTACGTTTCGTCATCCATCCTTCGTACTTTCGAGCACGTCTTTTAGTCACCAGATTTTGCTTCAGCGTCTTGTGTGATTGCTTGCAGGCACGGGAATTACGATAACCTTCTCGCATAGGGACTCTTCGAGCGAAGTCGTAGTCCGAGGTTCCTGAGTTTGTTTTAATTGTTTTCTATACATATTCAGCAGTTATCTGCAACATGATGATTGAATTGTGATGGCAAACCAAATGCAAAACAAAAGTTAGAGAGTGTGCCAAAGACGTTCATTGATATGCTATTGTCTGACTACCTCGAATAGTAAGAAGTTATTTATGAACATATGTATTCACTAGACTTGAAGCATCAATCGGATTCAGTTCTAAGAAAGATTATCTTCTAGCATTCGTGACAAAGAGTAGAAACTGGTATGGAAGGATCAGCTGGAAACATTTTTGTTCGACAGGCTCTGCAGTGTGACCACCAAAATAGCGAACGAACTGGAATTGCTTATCCATCTGGATTCAATGGACTAGTTTGAGACTTTACGGCATCTGGATTCAATGGACTAGTTTGAGAAGTTTGAAGGTACAAGTCAACTGGTATTTCCCTGAACTAGCGCAAGAAGATGTTGCTTTATTCGGCCAATCATCGACTACGAAGAACTAGCTAGACCCAGATTTAGATAATTGAAACATTTACTTTCAGATTTTTTATTTTTTTAAAATAAGTAAATGCTGCGTCAATCTAGCTACATTGAAATAACCGAACGAATTCCATTATTTGTTTTAAAGAGCCTTTAAACTTTTAGTACCGAACGAAAGTTGAGACCAATCTAAATATCGCATTAAACTTTCCGTCATGGCTTGCAATCCTATTTTTAATTATATTAAATATCTTCATATTTTTCCCTTTCTTTTACAGGACAAAAAAGGCAAAAGCAAAACAAAGGAAGGTAAGTAACTGCGGTTTCCCATGACCAACTCACATTGTTGTTATCATTCGTCAAAACAACCAAAGAGAATACATGTTTACTTGTTCTTGTTTCCGTCCATCATATTTGTGTATCATAAAAAAATTGATTCTCTTTCGCACGCCTTACCCTTTTACCCCTTGGATGTTGACCCATCACCCGTGTCACGATGTTGTAAGTGTTCCCTCAAATATAAATCGATGTACGCGTATGTCGCTGTGTATTGTCATTTTTCTGAAACTTTTATTTGTGAACTCGTATTGAACATGACATTACCCGTTTCCATCGGAGACATGTCCCCGTGAAGGTTTTTCAAGTTTTCCATAGTGGAAATTGTTTTTACCAAAGAGGTTGCCAAGAATGCGAAAATCATCGTTTATTATAGGAAAGCGAAATTCCTCATGAACGAATTATCTTGGTTAGAAACTACAGTACAATCTCGATTTTCAGCACTCAATGGCAAAAATTCGGGAGAGTCTCAAGAATTGCCATGGAACTCGTTTTTGCGGATAATGTTCGTGAATAAATGAAGTTGTCATCGAGAGACGCGGCGAAAATAAATGACAAGAGTCTAGCAATTATTTGTTCAAAAAACAATGGAAAGGGCTAGTTTGAGAAGTTTGAAGGTACAAGTTGTACCGAACCGTAACGCGAAGCAAAATATGCACTTCAATTTTTTGTTTGAACACACGTGCTGTAATGTCATAACAATGCAAGGTTGTTGTACCGAACCGTAACGCGAAGCAAAATATGCACTTCAATTTTTTGTTTGAACACACGTGCTGTAATGTCATAACAATGCATTGCTTTTTGGCCTGGCAATAGCAAAGACTGTGTCGGCGTTGCTCATGATAATGAATGGATTCTTCTTTATTTCGCTTTCCCTTTCTGTTTCGCGTACATGTCGACCATGAATTGTTGGCACAGCTCACGACATCGTAGAATTACGTTGTCCTGACCGCGTCGAAACATCATACGATACACATAAAAATCCATCAAGCGCACCCTCTTGTTTGTTTCGTTATAAAACTAACACCATTTGCATGAATATTAATTCAAAATGGTTAATGGAGCATTGATTTTAGAGCCTGTCACTCAGAATAAATCTATCACAAACATCGTTGAACAAGATTGTGATAGATTTAAGGGCGGGGGGGGGGGGGGGTGTGTTTGGGTGTTCGTCTGCCATACAAATGAAACACAAATTTCTACATTACTCGAGAATTAATCAAGCAAACGAAACGAAATTTGGCATGTGGAGGTTTTAGGGTGCAATAAATGATTCTATGGTGGTTAGATAATCCTCCCCCCTCTCTTAAGGGGGGCTGTCATACAAATGAAACACAAATGTCTGCATTGCTCGAGAATTAATCAAGCAAATGAAACCAAATTATGCATATGGAGGTTCTAGGGTGCAATAAATGTTTCTATGGTGGTTAGACACTCCACCCTCCTCTCTAAGGGGGGGCTACCATACAAATGAAACTCAAATTTCTGCATTACTCGAGCATTAACACTCCTATACTCGCGCATTGGTCTGTCAGACCGAGAAATCAATAATTCGTTCATTTCTCAGAAAATATCAACACTACGACTTTGCGATTATCTCTAGCTTCGTTATTCGTCGTTCGCAATAGTTTAGCGTATCGCATGTGTTGGTACAAAGGCGACTTTTTTTAACACTTTCGGTCTGACACACCGACGCGAGTATAGGAGTAACTTTTTTGGACAAATGCCATTTTTCATATTCTAGAATATTGTTGAATGAAATGTATAAATTAATGATAGTGGCGTGGAATATTTATTGAATATAATGCATAAGATAATGACCGGACTATTCTTATTTGATTTCAGTCCCTTTTGTAACTGGATTGAACGGATCCATATATTAACTATTCGTCGTTAGATTCATACGTTCAAAAGCAAAATATGAATATTTGACTTTCGTATAGTTATTCGCTAAATATAATGGTCATACATATACACACTTGTGAAAGAATTTCACTTGTGGAAGAATTGTGAACAGTAAACTATAAACTAATCAGTGGCTTATGGTAATTTTGAACAGTTACAGTTTCGGGGATATTTTTTTTATAATGAACAATATCTACAAGAAAACAAGAAAAAGAAAAGGACGTTCCTACAAATAACCTGTATGCCCCATCTAAAAAAGGCATTAATTCTTAGTTTACCAAGAATTAAGAGACAAAGAATATTAGAAATATGCAAACTTTATATTCCAGAACCTTTATCATCTAGTAATTATCTACAATACGTTATACATTCTTCATTTGATAAAAAAAAACCCGAAAAACCCGCAACAACTGCATGAAATGTAAAAAAAATATGTTTACTTCGAGCATGCAGTTATGCTATGTTCCGATTCTTACTCCAATGAAACCACAATCGATTAATACATTTTTATGTTATTTTATAGCTCTTTATACTTCCATGAATTATATTCAGTTGCTTACTTTTAATTAACCCTCCTATACTCGCGTGCAAAATCATAACACGTATACTCGCGCACGGTGTCACAGACCGAAAATTAAACTTCTCTGTAATGTTGCCATTGTGTATTTTTCAGGCTTTATTGGCATTTATTTGAAGAAGAGGGTATGATTGAATGAAAAAACTCCTAAAAATATGTTTTCTTCGTCTTTATTATGTTTTAATAGTCATCTAATCCAGCCTCATCATAACAGAGTAATTTTTTATACTCCAACAAAAATAACGAAGTTCGAATTTTTCACTGTTATTAACACTCCTATACTCGCGCATTGGTCTGTCAGACCGAGAAATCAATAATTCGTTCATTTCTCAGAAAATATCAACACTACGACTTTGCGATTCTCTCTAGCTTCGTTATTCGTCGTTCGTCATCGTTTAGCGTATCGCATGTGTTGGTACAAAGGGGACGTGTGCCACTTTTTTAACACTTCCGGTCTGACACACCGACGCGAGTATATCCATATATTAACTATTCGTCGTTAGATTCATTCGTTCAAAAGCAAAATATAAATGTTTGACTTTCGTATAGTTATTCGATAAATATAATGGTCACAAATATACACACTTGTGAAAGAATTTCACTTGTGGAAGAGTTGTAAACAGTAAACTATAAACTAATCGGTGGCTTATGGTAATTTTTAACAATTACAGTTTCGGGGATATTTTTTTTATAATGAACAATATCGACAAGAAAACAAGAAAAAGAAAAGGAAGTTACTAGAAATCCTTTTATATTATCTTTTTATGCCCCATCTAAAAAAGGGAATAATTCTTAGTTTACCAAGAATACAGAGACAAAGAATATTAGAAATATGCAACATTCATATTCCAGAACCTCTATCATCTGGTAATTATCTAGAAGGTCGTTATACATTCTTCTCTTCGAAGAAAGACCAAAAAACACGCCACAACTGCATGTAATGTAAAAAATATGTTTGTTTCGAGCATGCAGTTATGCTATGTTCCGATTCTTACTCCAATGAAACCACAATCGATTAATACATTTTTATGTTATTTTATAGCTCTTTATACTTCCATTAATTATATTCGGTGGCTTACTTTTAATTAATGACAGTGAAAAATACGAATTTCGTTATTTGTGTGTTTTTTTTTATTTAAATCGTTTATTTTTACAGGCTCAGTTACATAGGTTTAAAGGAGCCGAACTCCTGTTATTTGTGTTGGAGTATCAAAAATTACTCTGTTTTGAATCATACCCTCTTCTTCGAATAAATGCCAATAAAGCCTGAAAAATACACAATGGCAACATTACAGAGAAGTTCAATTTTCGGTCTGTGACACCGTGCGCGAGTATACGTGTTATGATCTTGCACGCGAGTACAGAAGGGTTAAGAATGATACAAATGATAAAAATTAGAAGGATTGTGCTTAAGACACGATCGTGTTGTAAATGTAAGACTATGAAATGTTCGCCGTCGAGAACAAACATAGCAATATAAGAACGAAACTCTTCACTACAAATATTTGGTAGAATTGACTAGGACCTTGAGTGAGGGTCGGGAACGGTTGTGCAACCACAGCAACCAATGTGGAACAAATTTTCAGCTTAGTTTTTCACCGAAGAACACCGCAGTAAAACACTTCCTTGCATCTGACTCAAAATGCGCCGAACTTTGACGCCACTTTTAACCTGGAAACAATTCACGATTTCCCATGAATTGAACGATTGATCGGAAAAAAATCATCAATAAGATAATCCGCACCGCGGATCGAGATTCTACTGTACAATTTTCTGACGTTGATAACCGCTTCCTCTTCACTAAGATTATTGTACATCCTTGCAATCTTTTATCAGTTTTTAAAAAACTTGAAAAACCATAAATCCAGCAGTAAGATCCGATGTATCAATTTCCTGTGAGACGACAGTGCATACATACACAGCTTAGCAGACCCCACCAAAAATCAATCCCCAATCAAATAATAACACTAACGCGCCACTTCTTGCAGGCCTCCTAAATCCCTCAGTACTGATCGAGGGCGTTCTGTTCCGAGCGCGCTATCTCGGCTCGACCCAGCTGGTGTGCGAGGGTCAGCCAACGAAGTCGACCCGCATGATGCAAGCCGAGGAGGCGGTTTCGAGGATTAAGGTAAGCCGCTCGCCTCCCAACACCCAACATTTTGTTTCATCCCGTTTTCTCTTGACATGAGAGAGAGAGAGAAAGTGATCTCAGCGATAGTTGTTGCTACGTTACGCTAATCAAATCAAACGCTATGTTTCTTTCGAAAAATGCTCGCTTGCCCCCCCTAACACACGAATATCGAACCGAAGGCTTTGGTAAGACGCTAGTTTGTTTTTTTTCTTTCTATTTTTCACTGTACTTTCATATCATACGAGTAGTTAGTAATTTTGTGTATCTCAATGGTTGTCGACGGGAAGTAACGAGAGCTTACCGATTTTCCACAGGCACCTGAGGGCGAATCTCAACCGAGCACCGAGGTGGATCTGTTCATTTCGACGGAAAAAATAATGGTGCTCAATACTGATCTGAAGGAGATCATGATGGACCACGCGTTGCGCACCATCTCTTACATTGCCGACATCGGAGATCTGGTGGTTCTGATGGCACGAAGACGCTTCGTACCGCAGGATGTGGATCCGGGGGATCCGGCGGCTCCGTTGGCGACAGCTGTGCAAGCTACCATCAATGCCGGGACTACCACTACCGGGGCCACCGACAGTGGCGGTAGTCCACCAAAGAAATCCCTGCCGCGGGGTAACCGGACGCCTAAAATGATCTGCCACGTGTTCGAGAGCGAGGAGGCCCAATTTATCGCCCAGTCGATCGGGCAGGCCTTCCAGGTGGCCTACATGGAGTTCCTGAAGGCGAACGGAATTGAGGATCATAGTTTTATGAAGGAAATGGACTACCAGGAGGTGCTCAATAGTCAGGAGATATTCGGGGATGAGTTGGAGATATTCGCCAAGAAGGAGCTGCAGAAGGAGGTTGTGGTGCCGAAAGCGAAAGGGGAAATACTGGGGGTTGTGATCGTTGAGTCGGGCTGGGGATCGATGCTACCAACAGTGGTGATAGCGAATTTGGCGTCCACAGGGGCGGCAGCCAGGTGCGGCCAGTTGAACATTGGCGACCAGATTATAGCGATCAACGGGTTGAGTTTGGTGGGACTGCCACTGTCCACCTGCCAGGGTTACATTAAGAACACAAAGAATCAGACGGCTGTGAAGTTTACCGTTGTACCGTGTGCGCCTGTGGTGGAGGTGCGAATCAAGCGACCAAATACGAAGTATCAGCTCGGGTTCAGCGTGCAGAATGGAGTGGTAAGTGGAACGAAATTATGGAATTGAGCGATTCCATTTGAATTGGATGGTCGATTTTTTTTGTATTTTTTTATTTGCTTCAAATTTTGCCGAAGCATTCTTTATGATTCAAAAAAGACAATTTGCATCATCGGTTTGCCATTTTGACTCTAGCCTTACTTTTGAGAATCCTCGCTCAATTGCTTGAAAATTTTCAAAAAAATATCACTCAGAATCGGTTGGTTCGATTGATTTGGCGTCTGTCGCAATGTTTCTGGTTATTATTGGGGCTATATGGAGAAAGTATGTACTGTTTAAAGCTTATTCGGAAATAACACTTAAAAACAGGGCCCGGAATCTTCGAAGATGAAAAATGAAAATCGACTCTCCTCTCAGTAGCTTCGCTTCGACTAGGACTACTTCGGCATTTGCCGTCAACATTCATCCTACATTCAACCTGCCTTCAATCCACACTTCTACTCCTCCTGACACGAATCGCGTTACCCGCGTACACAATCGTATTTTAACGCCCATATAAAGTGAAACGAAAACTTGATTTCTGATGCAAAAAAGTAGTTAAACCATTATTGGACGGCTTCATTGTTTACCCACCGTGAACTCAAACCAACGAACTTAGACAGTTACCGGGTATGCTATAAAGGTCCTCCCGTTAGTATTAATAAATAGCGTGCAGTTTGGGAGGAATTCTAAACAAAATTTTAGTTCACTTTGTCTCCGAGTTCAATTTTGTGAAAAAAAAACACACAGAAAAGAGGGTTTATATCAACAAAATTCACAAATTTGTCAGCGTTTCTGAACACAACACTGCACGCTATTTTATATGAGTGAGTAATTTTCGTGTACGATACTAACAAGCTCGCCTGTAGTATATGTCAAACCAGGTTGAACTCAAACATCGATACATGCGTACGTGATACATGAAAGAAAGAGAAATGAATTCATTCTGGGAGGAGTCACTTCAATAGATAGCAAGTCACAGTGAGATAGCAACTAAACATCCGAATGATTGTTGAGACATGTTGACGGAGAAAACTATTTTCCCATTGAATACGAAATCGAATTTCTTCATAGTCCCCTGATTATCCTCAATCGAATATGACATTGCCGAGCCCTTACAGTGCCTCTGTGCCTCAACCTCTACGTGCGATTCAGTACACAAACTCCTTGCCTCTAACGGTATGAAAACCAACGATGTACGGAACACATGTGAGCTTTCGCACTAATCTACTCAAAGCTTTCGTGAACATTCAACATTGGCACTGTTACTTTTATCAAACAATGCGGCCTCTTTGATATGGTGAAACATTCTCTGTATTTAACATTTAGTGGAATAGAAACGAGAAATAGTGCTTTGGTGAGCGAGCGAGGGCACTCTACATCAATTTCCCAATTATAACTAAATGGATTTCCGGGCACCCGCTTATATACAAATTTGTGTGTTTCCAATAGTGTTTTCGGAGCTATTTTATGCTTTTGAAACTGGTTTGTCGGGGCAATAAGTAGCAAACATATAACTCTTAGACCTATTCCCTTTCGAATAAAATGATAACCGAACCACTTCGTTGGGCAGAAAAATAATTATTAACGTTCAAAGTGGATTCCTGCTCGGAAATACGTATGTGGCTCTAAAAATGTGCTGGTTTGTCATTTAGAGGAAATTTTTTTTTCTCAGGAGCCATCAAATGTGGCTTCCAGGGCATGTTTCAATCGCAGGTGGGAGGGAAAAGCCCTTTATCCGACACTTTCGCAGGCCAGATTACGTCGACGCACAACTGAGGGGATGCGACTATACGCGATCTGGTGGTAGCACGTCTTCAAGGAGTCTGGTCTGGCAGAACTAGTTGGTGAAGGAAAGAGAGGAGAGGGTAGGGTAAGGGAGAACTTGGAATTTCCGGATCTACCGAAATGAATTCGGATTTTCTAATACTCACTCCCGTTGCATTGGATCGGATCCTGGGTTCTTCCCGCTAGCGGTTCTTCTTTCGACGAAGGTGTATTCCCAATGGATGTGATATTTGATTGAATATTGTGCAGTGCTTGTTTTGAGTGTCAGTATGAAAGTCTTACAACGCTGCTGAGTTCGTGGCCCGAGTGAGAGTGATCAAGGCGCCTAGAAGTATATACTAAGGTGGGCCAACTTGCTAAAACCACTCTTCAGCCATCTTGGAAGTCTACTGTGTTTTGTTTGTAAACAAAACACAATACGCTATTGCCGAAGGTCGCTCGTGATCAGTCTGTCTCTTTCACGCTACAAGCAAATAATTCCCCTTCTACTTTCTTCCGTGCTGTTTTCATATACCGCTCCCCTAACCAACTTAGTGACGAAACGGCCTCACCTAGTACCATAGACCCGTCTTGAGAGTGATTAGTCATTATTAATAAATGTTTTTCATACGAGCAAAAATTGGGCGAGGCCTTCCTCATCTCACGCCTGTGTTGTCCCAGCGCGTTCACTTTCTCGATGGGTGTGATCAAAAGATGATCATGAACCCCTAGACGAGACAAGTGTAGGAATGGGCTTGCGCTTTTCTTCAGAGTGTTGGTCATGAATCAGAAGGGCTTTGAATGTGGTGTCGATATTCACTGTCGCGAGCGATGCTGATCGACTACTACAGGGATTCCAGCGGCTGATGATGGTCGGATGATACCTCCTCAAACCCGACAGGATCCTCGGAGATATATTCGCCATATTCGTCAGAAAGACATCTTCTTCTTCTTGAATGTTCCCTGTGGAACTTTTGCCGTCTCAACGTATGCATTAACTAGCGTCATTTATTAATACTTAGTTGAGATTTCTTAAGCCAAATAACACGCCTTGAATGTATTCCGAGGGGCAAGCTCTTGAATATGCGTGACCACAGTGCATGTCGAAGAAAATTTCCTTGACGAAAAATCCTCCGGCCAGAACGTGAATCGAACCCGAACACCCGGCATGATAATGTGAGACGCTAACCACTTGGCCACGGGTGCACCAGAAAGACATCCAGAATGGAAATAATTCCTGATTTAGAAATCCTGTTTGGGCTGACCGGCGCCATAATATTGAAAATGGATTTCCGAGCGAACGCCAGCCTGTTTTCGAAGCAGTTTTGAAGCGATTGAAATTTTTTTTGAGTCAATAAGTAGCAAGCTTTTGCAGATTCTATTTTTCGATTAAAGTGATTATCATATCACTCCGTTCAGCTGGCAAAGAGGTATACGAAGCGAGGAACAAAGCCTGTTGATTGCATATCCAAGCTGTATCAAACATCGCACACCATTTTCGATGCCTGCATACAAGTTTGAGTCGTGAATTTCGTCCGTTCTAACTATAGAGATGATCGCTGCACAGACAAGTGCAAAGCAATAAATGTGTAACTCTAAGGATAGAAATAGGGCTCTCAGGGTCGCTTATTCTTAAGCCGGCTACCTTCAAACTTCCTTTTATAGCAAACAGGAGCACTTTCGTGTATTTTACACACCCAGAGGACTTTACGCCCCTGTAGGGCTACTTGCTAAGCCCACACGCTTACACCGCTCAAAGGTCGTACAGAGCTAACTCTCACTTCCGACCGATTGAGGACGAGGGCTGACGACTCCTTTCGAGTCCGGAAAACGAATACAAACCAGGGACAGTGGTAACAGAGGAACACAATTATATTTTAATTAATACAATTTTCCTTCTCGCTTTATTCTTTCTTCCTTCACTTTCCTTTTTCATCTATCCCTATTTTACCTATTTCCTGTTTTGCTATCGTTTCTTCATTTACCCTGTGACGTCACAATTTTTCATGCGTTATACTTGCGGTAAAGGTGACGTGGACTGTGTCTCTGTGTTCTATCCAGCTGATTGGTGCTGCTGGCTCGTGAGCGGGTTTGCCGAATTCCACATTTTGCATGCCTTTATTCACACCTGCTCGCAATGGCGGATATTGTAGACGAACAAAACCCAGAAGATCACCATCTTTTGCGCGTGCCTCTTCTCTCAGATTCCGGACGCAGCTAAACGGCTCCCTCAGCTGTGGAAAAAACCACACAAGATCACACGTTATATTTTTCAGTTTCTACTTCTTCTCTCCTCTTTTTTTTGTCTGACCTTTCTTTTCATTAAAAAACCTTTACTTTATTCCAAATTTCTGTCAAACATGACTACATATAACTTTTTCAATTCATAATTTCGACTAATCTTTGAACTTTCTCTATGTATTCCTCTCCCACCTCTTTGCAATTCAATTAGTTCCGGCGCGCACTTCTTACTTCCTTGATTGGTTGAAGTCGTTTGCCGGCGCTGGTTTTTCTTTCCGAGTTTCTGGTTTTTTGTATGTGTGGGGCGAACAATGTTTTTTCTCTTCCTAGTTAGCAACCCCGTTCATTGACGATAGGTCAACTAGACAGTGAATCGCGGTGGTCGTTGTTTACCCAGGACTCAAACCGTTTGTGAGTGGGACAATATCATCCAGCAACCGGCAGCTAGGAATGCATTTATTTTTATATATATTTGGAATTTGGGTGGAACCCAAACTGCGCCTGGAACCAACGGTTACAATTGATACATGGAAAATTACGTCATCATTCGGTCACCATTTACGAGAGCGGCGAATGGAAGAATGGCTAAAACGAGAAATTTGAAACCAAAATTTCTACATTACTCGAAAATTAATCAAGCAAATAAAACGAAATTTGGCATATGGAGGTTTTAGGGTGCAATATTTTTTTCTATGGTAGTAAGACAATGCACCCCCCTCTCTTAGAGGGGGCTGTCATACAAATGAAACACATATTTCTGCATTACTCGAGAATTAATCAAGCAAATGAAACCAAATTAGACATATGGAGGTTTTAGGGTACAATAAATGTTTTTTATGGTGGTTAGACACTCCACCCCCTCTCTAGGGGGGTGCGTTGTGTCTGCTGCCATACAAATGAAACGCAAATTTCTGCATTACTCGAGGATTAATCAAGCAAATGAAACCGAATTATGGAGGAGGTTTTGAGGTACAATAAATGTATTTATGGTGGTTAGTTTCCTTCGAGGGCAATACACTTATTATAGCGAGTTCCCGACATTTCGATTCCCTTTCTATAGTACGAAACATCTAAGTATTCGAAATATGCCTCAGTGCCACCCTGCAAACTGCTTATTCGACTCAGGAGTGTGGTAATAGATCCACGTTTCATCCATTGTTACAAAACGTCGAAAGAAGTCTACTCGATTACGCTTCAACAACGCCGAAGCGGCTGTTGAATCATCAACGCGCCACTGTTTTCGGTCGCCAGTCAGCAATCGCGGCATTCATCGCGCAGATAAGCTTTTTCGTGTCCAAAATGTCGTGCAAAATGTATTCTCAGCTAACTCGCGCAAGTTCACTTTACTATCGTTCAAAACGAGTCGATGCACTTGTTTTACGATTTCTGGATTCGTAACTTCTTTTGGCCAGAACGAGGTGCATCTGCGGTGCTCGAACGACCTGTTTTAAATTCAGTAAACTACCGACAAACTGTTGTTATCGAAGGAGCAGAAGTGGAATAACGTTTCGTCAACCACTGCATTGATTGTTCAGGAGTTTTTCGCGTCAAAAAACAATGTTTGGTCAAAATACGATATTCTTCTTGTTCCATTTTCTATACGAATGCTCAGGTAGTGACACTTAAACAACTGTAGTTTGTGAACAAATAAACGAAATATGGAACTTCACACATAAGCTGGAAATGAGTCCTGTTTATTTTCAGTGGCGTCATCTGTTGAAAAATCCCGGAATTCACATCAAATTGCATCACGGAAAAAACGCTGTAGAAATTTAATTTTTAGGAATTATATCTTCAGCTTTCGCTTATAATCAGATAAGAGTGTATAGATCACGTTGGCCATGCTCACTGTCAATTTTTCGTAAATTTGGAAAAATGTCGTCGAACGAAAAAGAGCGTCGTGAATTAATCCTGTGCACTCATTTCGAGAATCCGGAGTTGTCACATCGGGACATCGGTAAGATGCTGGGAATCGTCCAATCCACGGTCAGCAGAGTACTAAAACAATACTTCGAGAACCTAACCATCGACCGGAAGGTGAAGAACGGCAAAAATGGATGCTCCGTCAGTGAAAAAGATCACAAGCGCGTAGTTAAGCAGTTTAGACGTGATCCGAGAAGTTCGGTCCGGAATGTCGCCAATAAGCTGAATTTGTCAAGTTCATTCGTCCAGCGGACCAAGCAGCGGGAGGGCCTGCGTACATACAAGGTTCAGAAGGCTCCTAACCGCGACGAAAGGCAAAACATGGTGGGAAAGACGCGAGCCCGGAAGCTGTACACCGAAATGCTTACGAAGCCGCATTGCCTGGTAATGGACGACGAAACCTACGTCAAAGCGGACTATCATCAGCTGCCGGGCCTGTTGTTCTTCTCCGCAGAGGACAAATTCAGCGTTCCGGAGGAGATTCGCAAGCAGAAACTATCCAAGTTTGCCAAAAAGTACACGGTGTGGCAAGCGATCTACTCTTGCGGAAAGCGGAGCGCCCCCTTCGTGATGACCGGCACGGTAAACGGGCAGGTTTACCTTAAGGAGTGCCTACAGAAGCGCTTACTAACACTATTGAAGCAGCACGAGGGCCCGACCATCTTCTGGCCGGATCTCGCTTCGTGCCACTATTCAAAGGACGTGTTGGAGTGGTACGAAGCCAACGGGGTCACCTTCGTGCCAAAGGAAATGAACTCGCCCAACGCGCCGGAGCTTCGCCCAATAGAGAAATATTGGGCGATTATGAAGCAGCCCCTCCGGAAGAACCCAAAAGTTGTCGGACTTCAGGAGAAAAAGGATTTCTGTTAAAAAAAACTACAATCTGACGTTGTACAGAACCTTATGGACGGGGTAAAGAGGAACGTGCGAGCATACGGGCTTGGGCTCGAAGTATGAATAAAAAAAAAATGCCAAAAGTTGTTTAATAGTTTTTATTTTACTGTCTAAAATTTTCAAACTGGGCGAATTTCTACAGCGTTTTTTCCGTGATGCAATTTGATGTGACACACCCTTTAGTATCAATAATAATCTAAAACATTCAGTAGGACACCAAGTCAATTGGACCAACCGTTTCTGAATTAGATATTTTTAATTTTTTTAATTTTCAAGCAATCTTCGCTTAGGCCCTTCAGAAAATACTAAAACCGATGATGCAAATAGTCCTTTTTGGTAATAAAAAATGCTTCTGCAAAATATGATCCAAATAAAAAATACAAAAATAAAATTTATGAAAAATCGTCATTTGCGGTGGAACAGCCCAATTGGTGACCGTTGTGTATCTAATGCAATCATTGATATGTAGATATGTAGCTTGCTGCGGGGAGGCATTGCCGAGCGGGGCGGTGTTCGTGTTGGCCACCGAATAATCGAAATCAACAGCCAAAGTGTTGTGGCGGTACCACACGAGAAAATAGTCAATCTGCTGGCGACATCTGTTGGCGAGGTGAGAATACACTTTATCTGCTGAAACTGATTATAACAACTGTCCTATCGATTCAGATTCATATGAAAACGATGCCCACGTCGATGTTCCGATTGCTCACGGGGCAGGAAAATCCTGTCTATATATAAGGTGGGCGCATCGACACCGACGATCAAGTATACAAAAGGTACTGAAACGAAACGCAGGTTTGGGCCCATTCTTGGTGTTGGCCTCTTTCTACTAGATAAATTGATGAAACACAAACGCTTTTATGTTGATACAATAATTTCGACACGAAACCAAGAGATTGAAAGCAGATAGGATGTTATTGATGAAAAGTGATGAGTAGTGTAGGTATAGTTAAAACAAAAAGCGGATCTCCTCATCTGATAACGAAGGAAAAACTAAAACTAAACCAGATTTCAACCAACCATTGTTCTTGCTCAGCTCGGACCATTTTTTGGGGGCCTAACAGACGCATCGCCACGTGCTGTTCACGCACAGTTCAATACCAGCGCGCGTGAGTTACTTCTCTTTGTACGCATACATACACCTACGGAAACCTTTCTTCCACACACCGCAGCATCAAAGCTCTGAGCTCCGTGACCAAAGTAATAATACTCTATATTATGCCAGCGACGCCGGAATAATAACCGAAAAAAAGTTATTCAAACAGCAGAAATTAATCAGGAGCAATGTACACACAATAGATTAGATCGGACAAATTATTCGATTTCGAATGAAGACGGAAAAAAAAACGAGAAAGAAAACGCTCGAACAGTATAAAGTATAAACAAAGAAAAGAATTTATTCTTAGCAATATATACGTATACATAAAAAAAACCAAATTGCATCAAATATAAAACATTGAATCCAGCCAAAAGTGGTCGGCTTGAATAGTGCTCTGCTTGTGCGCTTGAGCGGCGACAGCATGTGGGAAAATGTCGCAGAACACACACACACCATCAAAAGCAACATCGAGCAACACTCATAGACACACGGAGACACATACACACTACTAGTAAAGAAGCAAGCGCGTAAACAAAACTTAAGGTAATTATTACAATACATGTTATACACACATACTATATACTAAGTGAACGAAGCAAAAGCAAAAAATTGAACAAAGCAAAAAGCAAAACAAACAAAAAAATATTTATTGTGATAATAAGCAAGTAATCATCTCAAAACAATCAGCATCAAGACGTAAAGGTTGTTGAGAATAAAGAAGAGTGAAAAAAGTGGGGAGGAAATTATTGAAATGAGGCGGAAGTTTAGTATGCATGTGGAGAAGAAGGAAAGAATTCCGTTCTTGCTCGACCGAAAAAAATGGTTGGCTTATATCATTTGTTTTTGTTTGCATTGATTAATTTATTGAGTGAATGAAACAATTTTCGAATTCAATTGAATTCAACATATTTGCTTTGTAAGTAAAAAGTTTAAACATTGTAATAGATCATGTTCTTCGTTACAAGTAAATTTGATGACCGTCCTTTTACGTTTGAACTAGGACTACAAAAATAAGTGAACGGAAGAATTGCCAAACGATCATTGTATTTTACATTTCCCTTTGAAATTATTGCATCACTCTAACCGTGATGGCGAAAACAGTGAAGCTACTCCATTCAGAAGTGTGCGCGTTCAAAGAACGGTACCTTGCCGCGTCGAAACATCGACATCGTGCGGCTCTTTGTGGACGCCGGATACGCCCGTTCCGGCATCTACAACATCTTGGCACTATTGGACAACACTCAGAGCACCGAAAGACCCCGGCCCGGTTCCGGACGGCCGACGACCCTGTGCGACAAGAAGCTCCGAAGGATGCTGGAGAAGAAGACCGAGGGAAAAGTGGCTACATCGCTGCCTGCGCTTGGCCAGGAGGTCGGTGAAACCGGCCAAACAGTGAAAAAGTACCTGGCGAACATGGACATACATGTCAGGAAGTGGAAGTCCCGTCCACTGGTCTCGGAAGTTGCGTCGTTCATCAAGAAATACCATACGAACGAAGACACGGTGTTTTGGCTGGATCCGGCGTCGGCCCACTACTCGAAGCGATCGTTAGAGGAGATGGAGCGGCTGAATATCGACGTGGTACCCAAGGTGAACCCGCCCAACGTCCCCCAGCTGCGTTCCCCCAGGAATTGATAAATAAAACGAAGTCCGCCATGACGAATGTTGCGGTTAACTGCCGGAAGGCCGCTCGCAAGGGCGTGGAATTTTTTTGCAAGTAAACTAATATAATTACCTTCATGGGAAATTTATCAAACTCAATTATCTGTCTTAGTTTTTTTGTCACCATCCGAAAAAAGTCCATTTTTTTAATGTAGACGTTAATGTGTATGTAGACCCAGAGTTATTAATGTAGGAATACGTTTCAGAGTGTAAAATTACTTAAGACGATTTTTTTGAATTCACAGTCAATATAAATAGATTTTATATACAATTTGCTCGTCAGATTTTAAGTAGAATCAACTTTAATGGTGGGACTATGGTGAATATATCTATAACCGAATCAAATAACATCACAATTAAGAAAAAATAATAAAGTCTTCCACTGCTGATATCCTTTCCTCATTTGTTGAATAAAGATTCAGTCTAAAGCATGGACGATGCATTCATAGAAAAATTTGAATATTGAATTCTCTGCAAAAGATCAGATGAAACACTAGCTTTTCTACTTATGCGAGGGTTTATACCATTCTCATCAATACACTCATTTTACATTTCTCAGCATCGGTAGAACGACTTTATTAATTCAATCTTAATAAAATAACGATAACGATTACGTGATTAAGTGCTCCCGTGGCCGAGTGGTTAGCGTCACACCTAACATGCCGGGGTTCGGGTTCGATCCCCGTTCTGGTCGGGGGAGTTTTTCGTCAAAGAAATTTCCGCCGACTTGCACTGTGGTCACGCGTATTCTAGAGCTTGCCACTCAGAATGCATTCAAGGTGTTTTATCCGGCATATAAATCTCAACTAAGTACTAATAAAAATAACTCAAGTAATACTACGTTGGGAAGGTGCTCCTCTGGAACGTTAGCGCCAGAAAATGAAGATTAGGAATAGACCAGGAGAGGAAACAATGGAAGAAATATTAAACGCTAAGAATTGTTTAGAGATTAATAAATAACAAAACATGTTTTGTTTTATTTTTGCTGCAAGTAACATCCAAATGCAACAAATCAATGTATAGGACTTTTAGAAATAAGAACATTCGTGTATTAAAGAACATTAAGTTTTTCGGAAAGCTCGTGCGATGACCAAATCAAAACGCTGGTCACAAATAAACATCAGTACAAGGCAAATCAATTAGCATAATCACTACAGTTATCTGAGACCATCGTTTATGAGCATCCAGTGAAGCTTGGTTACGTACATCGTTACAATGTGAGGGTTCCACACAATTTTACCGAGAATCCTTCAATGGATTGCATCTTCATCTGAGAAACGCTTCTGAAGGAAATCGTGATTTGTAATGAAAATGGATCATTTACAACAATGTTGAGCGACAAAAGAACTTGGCATAAGCAAAATGAACCCAAAATCCGAAATGAATCCCAAATCTTCGCCCGAAGTCGTCGAGGAAGCAAACATGATCTAGGAAGATAGAATATTTGAACTGCGTGAAAGATGACGACAGATTGTTAAACAAACATGTGGATATAAAGTTGGATTCTCGCCTAACTTTTAAAAAGGTCCTATGTAACAAATGGAAAGAAATCGAGTTAATGGATGCGCGCTATTAATTTTGAATCATTGAATACATTACAATCGTTCACGTGTCTATCTTCTTCATCTTTTTATCGCCGATACAAAAAAAATATCCAATGTACAGATTCGGATTCTAAACACTCCGCTGTTACTTCGGACGTCACTTTCCTCCGACGCTCGAAAAGTCCGAAGTAACAAAGCAGTCAAAACAACACGAAGTCGTACTTCGGTCGTTTTGAGTTTTGACGTAGAACTACGTCTTTCAGAAAGGGTGTAAAATCAGAAAACAGGTCACGTTTCTATGAAATAAAGTTAACGTTAATAACTATTTTCACTGTGAACGAATACTCATAATTTGCATACCAATCGAATCGGAAATTCTCTAAGATTTGTTTGATATGCTATACATTACAATTCCCTAATCTCTAAACGGTATAAATTGATGAAAACTGAAAGAACTTCTTTTTTCCCATACATTTGTTCTGCCGATTTGTGTGCTAACCCTACCCGTATTTCGAATGCTTATAACTCAAACATTTCTTAACAGATCGGAAAGATGTTTGCATCAATTGATAGGAAATATTTCTACGCGTCTATCACAATTAATAAAATATTTTTCATGAGATGAACAATTGAATAACTGTAAAATGTCAAGCGTTACTTAAACACCCCAACTGCCAAGTTTTGATTGGCCTGATTTACGGTTTCCCCAACACAGACTTCAAAATCGATGTATCTGTGGAAATCCGCTCTGCAAATATACATGCAAGTCGGGGGTATTTTTTTCCTCACCGAGCTGTGTTTCCCTAACACGGACTTCAAAATCAATGTGCCTGGGGGAATCCGCTTTGTCAAAACATGCAAGTCGGGAGATTTTTTTCCTACTGAGCTGTGTTTCCCTAACACGGACTTCAAAATTAATGTGCTTGGGGAAATCAGCTTTGCAAATACATGCAAGTCGGGGTTATTGTTTGGTGTTGAGTACTTTTGTACTCGCTTGTCGTTGTGCAGACCGGAATGTTTCCCTAAAACGTACTCTTAAACTGAGAGGCCTGGAAAAATCGTCATTTCAGATACTAGAGGTGAACGAACTTTCGCGGTTCGAGAACTACGTAAAAACGAAATGTGCAATATTTTCAGAGGGAAATGTAAATTCTTCAATGACAATTCTTCCGTTCATATATTTTGGTAATCCTAGGCATCATATCAAACGTAAAAGGACGTTCATCAAATTTATTTGTAACGAAGAACATAATCTTGTACAAAAATTTCGATGCATTCTAAAATAATATTCGAAGTGATAAACAAGTGGATTGCATAATATAATTGCGTAGTTCTACGTCGAAAATATGCGGTTGTGTCCTAGATACAACCCCTTACATTTTTTTTTGTTTCATTCAGGTGTTGTTATCGATTTCAGTGCAATTTAACGAGTGATAACAATAGTAATCTTGTCTTTAGAATGAAATGTTCATATCTGGATTGTTGTTTAGTAGTTAGTTTCAAATTCTTATCGTGCAACGTAATATGTCCAATGTGCAAACGCGGCAGTCAAAACGTCCAATGTAACATTTTCCGCTCCGAGGCTTCAACATTAAGCTCAAACCACGAAACAATAGTTACGATTGGTTTTTCAGAGTTATTGTTGACTGCTAGTGGTGAAAGTAGTGGTAAAAATCGATACCTTTTAAGACAATTTGCGGAGTAATGTTCGGGTCTTCAACTTCGTTCTTCTCGAGTTGACGAAAATGTTACATTGGACCTTTTCAAAAGTTACGCAAGAATTATAATGCTTTGATTGAAAACTATGCTTCTGTTTTCCCCAAAAATGGATATTAACTTCCCAGACAACCCAAAGGGAGCTATCCTGATTTCTACTGATTTTTATATTCATTCTTCCTGATTTTTGAAAATTATAGCTGGCAACCCTAGTTGAAATTTAAATTTAGGCAGGAAACTCGAAAATTTTGTGTCATTAAGTCCAATGAAGTTAAATGAGGTTTTGGACAATAGTAAACAGGAGTTGAAGATGAAGGGAAGCGCCATAGTTGGAAAAGACAGTTAGTTATTTTTTTTCGGAATAACAATGAATAATGAGCTCTTTTTTTTATACATGTCTATATCTCAATCAATCTCAGTCGATACAAATTTGCCGATTATTTGAGTCATTAACAAAACATACATATTTGTGTCTGTCATATATCTAAATGATTTAAGCATTAGTTTCACTACAATAAACCAGAGCAATTTTATAATAAATACTTGATACTGAAGAATCTGTTACTATACAAAATAAAATAGTTTCACAGTAATTCGCGTTATTTCTCTTTTTGTAGAATGAAATTGCTGGTATCCACATTTTTGCTAACGCTCAGGCCAACCTACTTGTATATGAATTACCTATGCGTTGTTCTGCTAACGCTCGGAAAACATGCTTTACCGGTATCACCTGGGTGGCGCTACCGTAGCTTGTGGGCAATCGAAAGTTTCAATAATCGAATTATTCTCCTCAGAAATCAATTATGATTCAATAGTGTATTCCAAGTTTAATCCTCACTCGGAACAGCACCCACCGTTCCAGCAGGAAGTCAGCCAGCAAAGTCACACATGCTTCCTGTTACCGTTGCGCGCGTTCCGCTCTAACCATCATCGTCGTCGTCGTCATTTTGACACATTGAGAGCGAGAGAGAATCCGAGTGCTCTATGATAGAGGATCCAACTTGTCGCCGCTCGAGAGGAGAAAAGATTACCATTCCGTCCCGTGGCTCCATTTAGTCGTCAGGTCGGTCTAGCGGAAAGAAGCAACAAAACGATAGCAGCAAGCATTTACAGACACTGCCTGGTGTTATGTGTGTTGTTATTCTTCGCATTGACGGAAAAATAAGCAAGTTGAAAAGTAGGAAATAGGCGAAGAGAGTTAGTTTAAAGTGATAAGAGAACTCCGAACTCATATTTCGTTGTGCGTTTTGTGCACCAATTGTCAGCAACAGTCGGAGTGTGCTGTGCTCATCATGCTAATGGTGAACGCAAACCTCAAGGAGAAAATGCTTCGGTTCCAGATACCGAGCGAGTTGAAGGACGATCTCGTGTACTGCCAACGATCTTTACGTCACTTCGTCAAAGTGCATCAGGTAAAGTATAGCTAGCTGGAACTATCGAACAAGCAGGACACAGCTGAGTTCATGGTCACGTACGCGCTTATGAGACGTTCTAATAATGTGCGGCTCAGAAACGAGTCTAGCGAACAGTGGAACGCCTTCCGGATCCGAACGAACGTTTTGGCTCTAGTCAGCTGATTTCCGGCGGCGATGGCGCTGGTGAGAGCCGGAAACGGTCACTACTTCTCGGTTGTCATGTCTCTCGGACCATGTTTTGATCATGTCGATTGAGAAATCATTCGCAATTGGGTTTCGAAGCGTGATTTGCTCCCCAATGTATATGCGTTCGTGTGTGTGGGTGTATGCTCGAAGAATATGGCTTTGCGACGACACATATTTATTACCAAATATTTTGCATCTTTCGATTGAGTAATATGATACTTCTTTCTTCCAGCTTCTGGCATCGAAACTATCGAATGAATTGACACAGAGTCAGGTGAGCATGATTCGGTTAACCTAACGCTAGCAGCAGCACGATTGTTATTTATCGTTAATTTTTGGAGCGGATAGCTTTCCGTATTTGTGTAGCATGCAGTTTTGCAGAATCCATCTCGAGCGAATCGACACCCCGAGAAACGGTTCGAAAACAAAATGCGTGAGTCAATCTGAGGAGATTATTCGCCACCTGATAGTCTGACGAATGTTATCGATTAGAAACAAGGGGATGGGAGAAAATGCAAATATTATCAACAATATATACATATTTAGTTTCCTTTCTCGTGCTCACTTTGTTGTGATGATCGTAAAATTATGCTCCTCGCTGCCTCCTTCATTTGTTTTCGTCATTTTTGTTGATAGTTTAAATGATTACTCATCGCATTTGTCGGACAACGATCGTTAGGGGCTGTCCACATACCAGGTGGACAGAAAAAGTACGATTCCAGACACCCCCCTCCCCCTCCGTGGACAAGCGTGGACATTCTCTATACCCCTCCCCCTGTTGTCCACACGTGGACATTTCTCCATATTTTTGAAACAAATCGGGAAAGTAATAGAATTGCGTATAAATTCCATTTCTAGTTCGTTTCTATTTTCTATGCTATGTTTAACATTGATAAAAAAGTTTATTAACAGTTTATCAATAGTAGCGGTTTGTACTCTTTTTTTTTATTTGTTTCCCAACATTGCCCGTGAAGTTATTTGTACAGAAACCCCAATCTTTAAGAATTATTTTTTCTGTCCTTCCGCTTTTCGATAAATGACAAAAAATTGGAAAACCGTCAAACAAAAACATTGGCTAAATCCTACATTTATTCCTGTTGGAGGTTCAGTCCAATGTTTTTGAATGATGTGTGATCTTTTATCAAAGTAATACTGAAGAAAAAATTACATATTTTCGAAATTTTTTTTGAAAGGTTTTGTTTTTTGTTAGGTTATGTATTGTTGTGCACTTTCCGCATATAGTTGCTTTATACCGAATTTATACCCCGATAAAGTCATACAAAATTCAATGAAATTGATTGTAGGTAGTGGCTAATAGACTAAACTACCATTTGGCAAATGGCAAAATCTTACCATATGGTTACTTTCCAAAGCCATGAGAAATTATCAAAGTGCTGTTCGATTTTTCGAATACTTGACCTAAAATTAGTTAATGATTTTGTAGATGGATAAAACATAGTTCTCATGCTAAAATATTTTTATTTCGTTTTTGTACCCCATTTTTAGTCTATTAACGCGTTATTAGCGATTTTCGTTATTCGCGATGAGCTTGCCAAACTATTTCGCGGATAATCGGAGTTCTACTGTATTTGTAAAGAAGCTTCTAATTCGTGTGTCGTGTACTGAGGATTCATGATCAGCGTCTCGATTTGATTAGCGCGGACTCGACTATATACAGTCTCCGATTTCTTTTCACTGTATGTAATCGAATCCTGTATATAATCGAGTCAACAAAAAATTTGTTTTTTCGTTGGTTGTGCATATATTTATCAATTTTTGAATATAAAAGAATAATTTAATTTTTTATTCAGACTTTATATAATAGAGTCCAAAATTGTATATAATCGAATCACACATAATCAAGTCTGTTTATAATCGAGTCCGACCAATAGAACCAATAGAAGCGTATTCCAGAACGAAGAAGAGCATCGCTGCTAAGAACACTTCTCGAGAAATACAGTTCGTGCGTCCATAAAAGAGTTTGTTGTTTGTATTCCATTTTCGCCTTGGAAGTTTTCAAAAGATGAAATCTAAACGGTTTTTACATCAAGAGCGGATGTTGAACCAAAAACCCAATGTAGGAAAACAATGTCGTGTATTTCTGATATTACAACATTCTAATATGCTTTCAAGAGTCTTCATCCTGTCATCCTTAACCTCTTAAACCAATGAAAATAAATCGATTACTCTCGGTTGATGTGCGTTACTATCAGGAAACACATTTTAGAAAAAAAAAGTTTAACGATATGAAAAATATGGATTTTCGTCCGGTAAGCACTATCAGCCAGCTCAATCTTTTTATTGATAAATACCGATAAATTTCTCGGAAATACAGAATAAATTTGATTTACTGCTGAAAAAAGATGTGATTTTTTTCAACTTATGTATTTAACTTGTCCACGTGGACATTATCTATACCCTCTCCCCCCTCAGCGTGGACAAGCGTGGACATTTTCGTAACCCCTACCCCCCATAAAGTTGTCCACGTAGTATGTGGACAGCCCCTTAGGTATCGGCTCGCCAGGTTTGCTGAGTTTGTTTGGGTTTTATGATTTGTCCTATCATTGAATTGAGCGGAAGTATCCTACAATCGTTAGCGACGTATTTAGTCAGAAATTTACTGATTTTCATTTAGAATTATAGCTTCTCAAAATGATAGCACAGTTTTGATTCGTAAACTATTGTGTCTGTCATCTGCATATTACAAATGATTTGGCTTGAGATCAGATTTATTTTCCCGGAAATGATTTGTTATACAAAGTTTAAATCGGCAGGCAGCTCACGATTATTTCAGTCAAAATGGTTAGAGTGCCTTTCCATTAGCAAGAAATTACAGAAATTCAAGGTGTCATTAAATGAACAGAACGCATTTAGCCCTATATTGCCACCAACAAAAAATATTCTTTTGCTGCACTTGGAATATCCTTTCAATATTTTACCTAGCCAAAACCTTCTAAAAGTATTTGGCAATACCTCTTTTCAGAAGTCATTTTTATGTAATAAAACCACGATTTTAGAGCGCCAGCAGAAAATTCTGTTTAAATTCGTTGAAAATGCATCAAGTTTTTCACTGTGAGCGTACTAATTAGGATCTACTGTGTAAGATGATACATTTTTTCAATTAAATGAATGGTGAATTCGATGAAAAATTCAAATTTAATTTTTTTTCTTTGAAACCCTATATAAAAAACAGGTTTTTTCGCTGCACTAGAAATATTGTTTTGATTTTTGCATAACCAAAGGCGCAACAAAGTCAAGTGTTTCTGGGGTTAACGGGCAGTGGCAACTATATTGTAACCCATTTTTTCAACTGTTTCAATAGTTAAAAAGTTTTCAAAGGTAAATGTGTGTTCTTCCTCATGTAAGGATTCCCCAGCAAACATTAAATCGCATAACAAGCGTATATATAACATCATATGCCCTAAAATTTGGTTGACATATAATGCGCCTAACTGGCATATGCATGCAAAAGTGGAGGCCATATACATACATGGCAAATGCTTACCGAATTTGTTTGGATGAATATGCAACTTTGACCGGCTATAATAGCGATTATGTTGAAATTGAATTGCGATCTAATATGTATTTATTCATGAATTGTCAAAGCACCAATTACGACTTTCGCCATACTCATATACGATTTATTACAGACATAGAAAGAAACAAATGGCGCAAAATATTTCCGTGAAATGTTTATTATGGCCTCACGAATCGCCATTTTTATATATGAGTATTTATGTTTGTAGAAATAATAATTGTTTGATTGACTTGTGTTGGGAGTGGAATATGAATGTTTAAAATGGCACAGATTGATGTTTGGTGAAAACTGCTCCGACGTGGGTTCGAACTCCGGTCGTCTGGATTATCATCCACCAGCAGTATTTAAATGACATTTCAATATGACGTAATATGTTCTTTATTAGGATCTAATATGATTTACTGTTTCATGATTTTCTTCAGCATACAACACGATTTACTACAGTACTGAATCGATTTGAATTATACGCTTATACGACACACAAACTGCATCAGCGTAATATACGCTTATGATGCGGATTAAATATATCTTACGACAATGTACATCATAAAATTGATGTTTATTATACCGAATTGCGATTTAATTTCTACATAATCGAGTTTCTACATTTTATGCGATTTCAAATATACACGATACATACTTTGATTGATATTATATGCGATTATGATTTATTCGGATTTGTTGTAAGACTTGGCACGTGCAAAATTATACGATTAAATGTTTGCTGGGTCTGTTCTCTGAAGTTGAAATCGATCCCTTGCGTAGTTCTCACGGCCCGTTAAGGTGAATGTGGGAGAAAGCCATTGTAGTAGTATAGGTAAAACCACGTGTAAAAATGAGGTAATAGTGTTTGTGAGAGAAGAAAAATTTGTTTTGTCTGTTTTGATTTTTGTACGTAAATTTCACTTATCAGACTGTGTGACACTTCACTGACACGAGTCTTAGAATACATTTGGAGAAAAAAAAATTCAATACTAAAGTAAAATGTATGAACCATGTGTTCCGATGAACAATTGTAAATATAAATATATATAGAAGGTGTTTTTGCATCTGAAGTAAAATTCTGATTATACTAATATGAGCAAATTTATAACACATGCGAATTGGGGTTCTTTTGGTATTAACAAGTTCTTCCGCACAGTAACTCGATGTTATTAACTCCTTAATATTTTCCTTCGTTGATCGTATAGTTTTAACATATCCACGTTGGAGAGCCTTAAGCCTTCTCTTCGCTGGCCGAGGAATTTTGATTGAATGTAATACTTTTCCGTTTACTATTTTTAAAAGCATAGGCAGCCGAATCAGTGTTCCGAGCTCTGCACTACAATTTTATTAGCCAATGTTAAAGTTGCTAATACATACATGATAGACCCATTAAACTTAAGAATAATAAATGTATTGACATCAACACAATTTGATTTTATTGATTTTTATGACATGAAACGCTATGACTCATGGATAACATTTTATTAAGTAGTTTTTATAGCTGCTTCGATGATGTTGACTGGCACCAGTGTCGAAAAAGTAACGATGCTTTCACCAACACAAACAAAACCATTGCGGAAAATTTAAAAATGAAAAATTAACTTTCAGAGCACCAGCTCGAGTTTTCCGACGTTTTTTTATTATAGATTGCGACGGCAGATGAAAATTTAATATCTTGTGAGTAATCGATTAGAGTTTGGTTGATATTACTTAATGAGAAGTGTACAAAAACGATAATTTTCTTCACACTCTTTCGCAAAATTATTGATTTTCGGGCGAAGGGTGATGAATTTTTTTTTCAAGATAACAGTAAATCTCGACGTTTCATGCAATTCTAAGACATTTGGCATAAAAATTATTTTTTTAGATCCCGATTTCCTGATTTGGTGGTATTTCGATTTTCATAAAACTTAAATTTTGACATCTACACGAGAATAGTAAATGAAGTCCGAATGAGCTGATATTTTGCAGAGGGTATTTTATCGGCATTTTATCGGGCATTCGTTTGTTTACGATGGAAGTCGCGGAACAGAGTTTTCTCCGAACGCGCGATTTCGGATGCTTAGACAGCATTCGAAATCTAAGGTGGCGAGGCATTTTTTGACGGAGGGCCACCAAAAATCCACGATTTATAACATGATCGCTCGGTTCTAGGCTGGAGAGCCAACGGCCCCCAACAAGAAACTGGTTCGAAGAAAGGAATAAGCACCGCTAAGCGAAAAAAACAGAAAGCTGCCGTCAAGACCAAGATTCCGAAGGCGAAGGGTATGAAACGTTACAAGCGGACATCCAGACCGTAGTACATGGAGAAGCAGCTGCAGGAAATCCCGGGGAAGTGCCGGAAGCTGCGCCGTAAGTACTTTAAGCCGAGTTTCACCATGAACGACGAGAAGAACTTAACGTTCTCGAACAGTTCAACCGCTGGGAACATGGGGTTCTGCTACATGGGCTGGTAGCTTCGCAGATGCGCCTCGCTCTGGAAGGCCAAATCAGGCTACGAATCCAGAAATCGTAGAACAAGTGCATCTACTCGTTTTGAACGATCGTAAAGTGAAGTTACGCGAGTTAGCTGGGACCGTAGGCATTTCAAAAGAACAAGTGAGATACATGAAAAATGCTATCCGTACGATGGGTGCCGCGTTTGCTGACCGTCGACCAAAAACAGCGGCGCGTTGATGATTCAACAGCCGACTTGGCGCTGTTGAAGCGTAATCAAGTGTACTTCTTTCGACGTTTTGTGACAATGGATCGAACCTGGATTCAATACCATACTCCTGAGTCCAATAGACAGTCTGCAGAGTGGTAGTGAGGCATATTTTGAAAACATAGACGTTTCGTACTACAGAAAGGGAATCGCAATGTTGAAAACTCGCTATACCAAGTGTATTGCCCTCGAAGAAAACTATGTTGAGGAATAAATACAGCTTCGCCAAAAAAAAACTTCTTGAAAATCCCAGGACTTTTCAGCCCATGTAGTATACTGACAAGTTGGTGACTACAGTCGTTTAGGTTAGATATGCCAAAAAAGCCAAGTTTGAATCTACGGTATGAGTGTGGGCGTTTTTTTCGACCTCTGGCATATCTAACCTTTACGTACAGACGAGTAGAGGTATAGCGGTCAATACAGAAGTCTACACGAAGAACTGTTTGACAAAAATGGTTGCTCTTGTAAAAAGCATTACTCAAAGGCCACTCTGGATTGGTGGACCGTCCATACCAATATCTCCCATACGTACCCAGGCGCAGCCAATCGATTCGTATTGGGCCATACTGTCCTAGTCGGCGCACGAAAATGGTTGGAAGCCATCACGGTTCAACAACTCAAATCCCGTATCGTCAAATGTACCAAAAAAGTGGAAATAAACCGGTTCAGAAGAACTTGATATAACGTGTACGCTAGTTCTAAAAAAGTTGTTTAGAGAAAAACGCGTTTGAAGTTTTGCGCCAAGGCCTACAAGATTAGATTTCGCATCACTAAAATATCCATAACTCGGTAAATAACGGAATTAAAAAAAATCCTTTCAAGGGTCTATTCTTGTCTAAACTTTAGCAATATAAAGAAAAAAATCTCGATTTTTTTCAAATTTATGCAATATACTACCTTAAAAAAATTGTCTATTCCCCTTCTTGGATGGCACTAATGTTCCCAGTGGAACTTTCGCCTTCTCAACGTAGGTAATATACTTGCGTCATTTTTATTAGGAGTACCTAGTTGAGGCATCTATGCCGGATTACACGCCTTGAATGTATTCTGGAGCAGCAAGCTCTAGAGTACGCGTGATCACAGTGCAAGTCGGAGGAAAATTTCTTAGACGAAAAATCCCCCGGCCAGAACGGAAATCGAACCCGAACCCCCGGCATGATAAAGTGGGACGCTAAACACTCGGCCACGGGAGCACATATTGTCTATTGCTACCCGTTATTTTATTTTGAAATCCTCCGTCCAACAATCCAACATTTCTTTCATTCGCAGGTCACAAAACTGAAGCAGTACCTGCTCGAGCTGGAAGCGGAAATGGTGGAAATTGGTAACGAGCAGCGACCGCTGATACAAGAATTGGACGCGCAGGTTCGCAGCTATCTCAAGCAGCTTTACAGCTCCGCGGATCTAGAGGAAATCGAGATGGCCTTCGGTTACGTGAGTCGGGCGCTATCCGTTCACTACGAGATGTCGTTCAACACGAAATACAGTCCACGCAATGTGACAGAGCGCCTGACCGAGACCCAACTGGCGCACAAGTATGAGTGAGTATGCAAAATTCGTGTTCCGTTTGGCAAATCCACAATAACCGTTCCGTTTTATTCGCAGGCTTGCCTCTTTCGACGAGGCCCGACCGAAGAAGGAGAAAGATGAATCCCAGAGCAGTACCGATTCGTCAATTTCTCCGACAACAATCAGAAATCAGAAACAGATCTCTCTGCTCAAGCCGAAGGAGGAACGCGTTGGTCCGGCGAGCAAACCCGCCGTTAGTTCCACCGTCCCTCCCTTCAACAATATCACATTCTCGAACGCCAAGGCTCTTGTCAATGAGCAGGTGTTGAAGAAGATCGCCCCAGAGGCGATCGTGGTGCCCAAGAAACTCATCAAAATACTGCCCAAGTCCGAGCCCATTCCACGACCAATTCCAAAACTGCCGGAAATCGTTACATCACCCGTCAAGCAAGAGCAAGACGATTATGAGCCGCAAGAACTGCCCGCTACGGTTGCCATCAAGAAGAGTCGTCTGAATTTGCTCCAGGCGCTGAACAAAGCCAAAAATAGCTGCAATTTGTCGCAAAGTCAGCCCGAGGAGCAACCGAAGTTTGCGACTGTTTCCCCACGCCATAAGGGTATTACCAAGGTCAAAAGCGATCCACTTCCAGTAACCAGCAAGCGTGCCTCCAGTGGAGCTTCCTCCGATTCGTCGGCAAACTCCCGCTCGTCTACCCCGATCTCGACCAAAGCGTCGGATGATTCCTCGGCCGATCGTACCCCACCCGGTCCAATTGAAGATTACGTCGAGCCACAGCCAACCGATATTGCTGAGTTGGAGCAACCGGTGTTTCTCAAGTTTTTCGGGCTCCTCACGCTCGAGGAAAGCAAAGCGCTGGCAACCCGTAAAACCGAACGTAAGCGTCGCAGCTGCAACAGCACCGAGCGGAAGGACTTCCATTACGGTAAAATCGATTACTACGAACAGCAGTCGCATCACATCACCCGCCGGAGGAACAAGCGCCCGATTCTATACTCGCCCCCAGCGACACGAGGCGTTAAAAAGCGCAAGCATTTCGATACGATCGCCGCCACAACCGGTGCCGGCACGACGACAGCACGATCCGCCTCGGGCTCATCTGGATCCTCTCCGTCATGCAGTGCGGCGGCGGCGACTGCTGCAACAGCATCAGCAGGGACACGCGTTGCGGCCGGCGATAGCTCCAAGTTGGTGCTAGCGGAGTTGGAGAGTAAGACCTGTATCGTTTGTAACAAGTCAGGTAGGTGTCGGGTGTCCTGCGGGATAGGCGATGGCTTGCGTTTTCTTTTGACGAGAGTGATTTTATAATTTTTATCACAAGCGTATGTAGGAATGTGCTCTAGTATTAGACTTGCCTTAAAAATCTCGATTAGATTCGAATTGGCTTTGATTCTCTATTTTGATTCAGGGTTGGAAAAAATTCATCTGTACCTGCAGATTTGTAAGGTAGAAAGGATCTCACCGCATTTCCTACTCTGGCCCTCCCGAAAGCCAATCCAGCAACTATGGGCCTGATCATTAACATCACTTCCACATACGCTTTTAATTCACTTACACTTCACTTAGGACCTGATCACGAACCTCACTTCACGGTGAAAATTAAATTATTTTTGTGCAAGGTTATAGGCACTTCATTTCGTTTTCACTGTGAAGTGACGTTCGTGATCAGGCCCTTAATCTTTTTGTGTCTATCATCATCTACAGATCAATGCGATACGAAAAGTTTCATCAATGGATTATTATGGTTTCGATTCAAATAAATCGTAGATAAAATTTACAACGTTAAAATATGTTTAAAAAATATAGTAGAAACATGCTATTGCTTATCTCACTAAAATGACAATTTACGCAGTTTTGCGGACAGTGTTCATTTGAGAGCTTATGTTTTTAGCTAAATTTTGTATGTAGTCACAACCCTGACAAATTGCGGCAACAAAACTTTTAAGCTGTTTTTCTACAAAAATCACTTTTTTCATAATTTTACAATATCTAATGAAAGCGATTTGTTTTGTATAGTTTTTCGTACAACTTTTCCGTTGAGGCCAAAAAAGTCCATGCTATCAATGAAGCTGCAGAGTGTTTCAAAGTAATGTACTTTCTTTCAAATATTGTCAAAAACCGTCAGTATGCGAATCATGAAAAAATCAGGGGTGACATTGCGCATTTCGAAACGAGTGATTTTTGTTCGTTTCGACCATTTTGACATGCCTTTGACCAGCTTTGTTTACTAGTCCAAAAATTTTTAATTTCTCTACGAGACAAATTTTGCTCTAATCTAGCACACGGAAAATATGAACATGAAAAATATACACAATACTAAAACCATTCCGATTTGATTTTGAATTTTCTCGAAACGAGTTATTCGTTTGATATTGCGCTCAAATTTGGGATTGAAGCACTTGAATATTATAACAAAAAATATTATTACAATATTAATAAATTCGGTTTGAAGCAACTTCGTGCGGAAAGTACATAACCTCTCGTAACCTAACAAAAACAAAACTTAATAAAATTCAAAAACATGTAAACTTTTCTCCAGTATTACTGTGATAAAAGATCACACATTTTTTTTTTTTTTTATTTATATCGTTTATTTTTACAGGCTCAGTTACATAGGTTTAAAGGAGCCGAACTCCTTACTGTATTGTTACTAGTATATATACATTTTTCCTTAATTCTAATGTTAATAATATAGGAAACCGATTACTCGCGGTCAACTCGAGTTTAGAAGGGTGACATATTTTCTTCAGGAAAAGGAGGGGATATGAGGATATGTTGACATTGATCACACTCACACTCTCAATCACACTCATCACACTCAATTCTTAAACCTATCTTATATCTAATATGTATTTACATTTCATCTTATTCTTAAGAAGGGATCCGATCTCTCACAAAGGAAAAGGAAAAGGAAAAACTAAGGGTATAAGGACAATCACACACGAAGATCGATAGCTTTAAGGAATACATATATTTGGGACATGTAATCAAGGTCTAACCGAGCCAACACGTCTCTCACCGGCACATTGGGCTGCCTTCCTCGGGCCCGAAGGGTGACTACTAAATTCGATCTGGCGACAAGATACAGCTCGCACGACCAAACAACGTGCTCGATGTCGTGGTAACCTTGGCCACAAACACAAAGATTGTTGTCGGCAAGATTAATACGAAAGAGTAGCGCATCTAACGAACAGTGATTGGACATGAGTCGGGAGAAGGTGCGAATAAAGTCCCGACTCAAGTCCAGACTTTTGAACCATGGTTTGAGGCTAACCTTAGGGATAATCGAGTGAAACCACCGGCCCAATTCATCTTCGTTCCATTTGCGTTGCCAGTTAACTATGGTATTTTTGCGGACTAAAGAATAAAATTCATTGAAGGCGATTTGACGCTGATAAATATCGCCTTCAATTGCACCTACCTTTGCTAATGAGTCAGCCCTCTCATTACCCGGAATTGAGCAATGGGAAGGGACCCAGACAAAGGTAATGACATAACAGCGTCTGGATAAAGCACTCACAATTTCTCGTATTCTCTCAAGGAAGTACGGCGAGTGCTTTTCCGGCCTCACTGAACGGATAGCTTCGACAGAGCTAAGACTCCGTTACAATGTAATAGTGTTCAACAGGTCGTGAGGCGACGCTGTCCAGCGCCCAGTGTATCGCTGCCAATTCAGCAATATACACTGAGCAAGGATTCTGAAGACTGTGTGAGGTGCTAAAAAATTCGTTGAACACTCCAAATCCTGTGGACTCATTCATAGAGGACCCATCAGTAAAGTACATATTATCACAATTGATATCCCCATACTTTGCATCGAAGATCGTTGGAACGATCCTCGATCGAAGATAATCTGATGTTCCATGGATATCCTGCTTCATGGACAGATCAAAATGCACAGAGGAATTGATGTAGTCAGGAAAACAAACACGGTTGGGAATATACGAAGAAGGATCAACCTGCATGGAGACGAATTCATGATATGAGCTCATGAATCCAGAATGAAAATTTAGCTCGATCAGCTGCTCAAAATTTCCGATCACCAATGGGTTCATAACCTTACACCGGATGAGGAACCGAAGAGATAATAAATTGAAGCGATCTTTTAGTGGGAGTAGGCCTGCCAAAACCTCGAGACTCATGGTATGCGTTGAGGGCATACATCCCAACGCGATACGGAGACAAAGATACTGAATTCGCTCGAGTTTAATGAGGTGTGTTTTGGCAGCTGATTGAAAACAGAAACTGCCATACTCCATCACTGAGAGAATAGTTGTTCGATACAACATTATAAGATCTTCGGGATGGGCTCCCCACCAGGTGCCGGTAATTGTACGGAGAAAGTTTATTCTTTGTTGACATTTTTTACTCAGATACCTAATATGGGCCCCCCAAGTACATTTAGAGTCGAACCAGACCCCAAGATACTTGAATGACATAGCATGAGTGATCGGTTTACCCAAAAGTTGAAGCTTTGGTTTTGCTGGTTTATGCTTCCTAGAAAAAACCACCATCTCTGTTTTCTCCGTGGAGAATTCGATCCCTAGCCCAATGGCCCAGGTTGAAAAATTGTTCAAAGTATCTTGTAAGGATTCTTGCAGGTCGGATTCGTTTGATCCTACGACAGACACCACTCCATCATCTGCAAGTTGTCTTAGGCTGCAATTTTGTGTAAGGCAATTGTCAATGTCGCTTACGTAGAAGTTGTACAAAAGGGGGCTTAAACATGAGCCCTGGGGGAGTCCCATGTAAGAGACCCGACTTACTGCCGAATCTCCGTGAGAAAAGTTCAAATGTTTCTCACAAAGCAAGTTATATAACATATTATTCAATAGAGGCGGCAGACCCCGAGATTGTAATTTGTCTGACAAAACCTCTATTGAAACAGAATCAAAGGCCCCCTTTATGTCCAAGAATACTGAAGCCATTTGTTTTTTTTCGGCGTAAGCCAGTTGAATTTCTGAAGAAAGCAACGCAAGACAATCATTCGTCCCCTTGCCCCTGCGGAACCCATATTGTGTATCTGAGAGTAGGCCATTCGTTTCAACCCATCGATCAAGGCGAAACAAGATAATTTTCTCCAACAATTTCCGTATACAAGACAGCATTGCTATTGGGCGGTACGAATTGAAGTCGGACGCGGGTTTTCCGGGTTTTTGAATAGCTATAACTCGTACTTGTCTCCAATCATCTGGAACAATATTATGCTCCAGAAACCGATTGAATAAGTTCAACAAGCGATGTTTCGCCACATCAGGGAGATTTTTCAGCAAGTTGAACTTAATTCTATCCGATCCCGGAGCAGAATTGTTACATGAAAGGAGAGCAAGAGAGAATTCTACCATCGAAAACTCGGAATCAAGATCGCACCTATCTTGTGGTATATCTCGAATAATTCTTTGCACTGGAGCGGAATCGGGACAAACCTTTCGTGCAAAATTAAAAATCCATCGATGTGAATATTCCTCGCTTTCATTGGATGAAGAGCGATTTCTCATGTTTCGAGCCACTTTCCATAATTTTTTCATTGACGTTTCTCGTGACAAACCTCCCCCGAAATTTCGCCAATAAGCACGTTTTTCCCTTTGATCAAGTTTTTAAATTGATTTTCAAGGTCCAAATACTTCTGAAAATTTTCAGGGGTTCCACGTTTCCGAAAAGCTTTGAATGCGTTCGATTTATCCTGATAAAGCTTGGAACATTGGCTATCCCACCATGGATTGGGAGGCCTTCGACGAATAGTGGAACCTGGGATGGGTTTCGTTTGAGCGCGAACCGCGCTGTCATATATCAAACGAGAAATGAAGTTATACTCCTCCAATGGAGGCAAACCATCTCTGGAATTGATGGCTAGAGCAATCGCGTCCGCATATTTTTTCCAGTCAATGTGTCTTGTGAGGTCGTATGCCATGTTTATTGATTCAGAAGAATTCAACCCATTGGTGATAGAAATTTTGATTGGCAAGTGGTCACTACCGTTGGGATCCTGGATTACATTCCATTTGCAATCTAACGATAGTGAATTCGAGCAAAGCGAGAGGTCAAGAGCACTTGGTTTAGCAGGAGGTTTAGGTACACGTGTTGTTTCCCCAGTGTTCAAAACGGTCATATTGAAGCTGTTACAAAGGTCATATATCAACGATGAACGATTGTCGTCGTACTGTTCCCCCCAGGCAGTTCCGTGAGAGTTGAAGTCTCCCAAGATTAATCGTGGCTCAGGAAGGAGTGAGCACATGTCAACAAGTTGCTTGCGGCTAACCGCAGCTCTCGGAGGCCAATACAAGCTGACTATACAGAGGTCTTTGCCTCTGATGTTTGCATGACAAGCAACAGCTTCGATCCCTCCAATAGGTGGAAGGTCAATTCTAAAAAATGAGTGACACTTATTGATCCCCAATAGTACCCCTCCGTATCTGTCATCACGGTCCAAGCGTATTATATTAAAATCGTGGAAAGAGAGATCATTTTGAGAAGAGAGCCAGGTTTCGGATAGAGCAAAAACATCACAATTGAGTTTATGAATTAGAAATTTGAATGTATCCAATTTAGGGATAAGACTACGACAATTCCACTGTAAAACAGTGATATCTCCGACCTCTCTATTTAAATTAGACATCAAGAGAGATAATCATTGCAAGGAGGGGCCATGTTTGCATCAATTGCTGCAAAATTGTCTTTAGTACTGGAAGCATTGCGGTGACAATGGTTCTGATGGAGTCGGAAACATTAAAACACGTGAAGATTTGATCCACAAGGTCAGACAACTTTATAAATCCCGATTGGGAAGTTGAACTTGACGGAAAAACAGGGACAGTTGGGGTTTTTGATGTCCCCTCGAGTGCTGGGTCGTTCGAAGGTGAACTATTACCACGGAGGCCAGGAGGGACCTGATTTTGCTTATCCGCTGCACTCGATTTTTTGGGCAAGCTAACAGGGGGTATCACCGGAGGGACTTGTCCTTGAACTTTGGGAGTGGTCACATTTTTGCGCCGGGAATTCCCTTGAGAAATAAACGGCGTGCCCCCGTTAGCTGTATCCGCTTCCATTTCGTCAACTGGCAACGTAGCGAAGACATTGTGTGTATTGATTGGTTGTTGTTCTTGAGCCAGTGGAGAAGCGCCCTTCAAAATTTCTGCGAAAGTGCGTTTAGAGCGTTCCCTCAAAGAGCGCTTCTGTTTCTCCCAGCGAGCCTTGTATGTTTCACAAGCTGAGAGCACGTGTGGGAATCCCCCGCAATATGGACACTTATGCTCAGTCGCACTGCAGGATTTCCCCTCATGTTGTTCTCCGCAAGTGGCACATCGTTCTTTATTGGCACAATAAGCAGCCGTGTGACCAACTGACTTGCACTTTAGACAAGTCATTGGCTTTGGAATAAAAAGTCGCACGGCTAACCTCAATTTATCTACCATCACGTAGTCAGGGAGAGCTGAACCAGCGAAGGTGACTCGAAACGAGTTGGACGGCGTAAATTTCTTTTCTTCTCCTTCATGGGAGACTGTTCCGAGCTGGCGGCAACCCAAGATCTTAACAGTCGTCGAGGGCAGTTTTTTAAAACGGCCGGTACCTTCACTCGTAATGTATTCGCACGTCAAGCCCGTTTCGGTTATCACACCCTCAATTTCGACTATGTGAGAGGGTATGTAGACCCGATACTCAATTGTAAAATGCTGATCGACAACAATCTTGTTTGCGTCTTTTCGATCATTCACGACAACTCGCAATTTGTTTGGTCTAACCTTCGAAATTTCCGAAACGGAGGTATACCTTGCCAGATCTTTCGCGATCTGCATGACTCTCAACGCCTTTCCATTTGGCTTAGGCCTGAAGAAAACAACCCAGGGACCAGTTCCGGGCGCATCTTCTGGATAGACCTTTACACGGGGAGTGGGAATAACAGGGGGGGAAGGCGAGGACAGGGATTGAGAGTGGGAAGGCGAAGGTTGAGAAGGAGCGGGAAGAACAGAGGGAGAAGACGAGGTTGAAGGTAGAGTGGGATCGTTAAGGGCAGATGGGAGATTTGCTAGTTTTTTGGAGGGAGGCTTGGTAGGGTTAGCTGACTCGTCCCCAGAAGAAGTATCTTCCGTATTTGGAACACGTTTGAGTGACTTTTTTTTATCCGTTAGGAGGGAACTAGAGTCAGAGACCTCCATATCCGAAGGTCCCCCACTCTCTGCCATTTTAAATTTTCACTTATATTCTAAGTATTTTTTTAAACAATATTTCACAATAAAATAATTCACAAAAACAAAAAAAAAAAAACTTATAATTATTAAATATTTTCTCTCAGTATATTCAATCTTATTCACCTATGAACGCACTCCAGTGCAGATGAACGGGAGCGTGCTGAAAGCTCGTTGGTGGTGGGAATGTGCCTACGACACCACTACACACAGTCGTCGGTGAAAGCTTACCCGCACTGTCACTGTTGGCACGATGACTCGGCGAAATCTCCAATGTCGGCGAAGCAGCGACAAAACAAAAACCAATGCTTGGCTTTCCGAGGATGAAAGCCTTTATCCACTTGCAGGCAGGGCACTTCACTCACTATCCAGATAGTGAAATGAACTCTTCAGCGGCAAAAAAACAACAATCACGCGGTAACCGATAACGGAACTTGGACGCGACTTTCCTTCGTCTGGTTACTTCGGGCAATCGGCGAAGAATGAGATCACACATTGTGATGTAGGAAAAAAACCATTGGATTGAACCTCCTACAGGTACAAAAATGTAGATTTCGGCCAATATTTTTGTTCAGCGATATTTCGATTTCTTGTCATGGTCGTTAATGGGTTAATTACAGAATCCAAACAAACAAACTTGCGTCCACTGGATCCGTCGGGATCAGGCCCCGGCTAAGAGGATATGATCCGCGAGTCAACATCAGGGGTTAGACATCAATTGAATATAGGCTACCCAAATTCAAAATCAATATGGCGTCATTTGTTTATCAACATATCATTTACGAGGATTGAAATCGAAAAATGCGCTGCTTTATTCTAACTGCATGAGCGATTTTCATATTTCGGTTTCACATGTTAGCCAGTTTAAAGTTAGCCACTATTCGACTATATAACCGGACCGAGTTGTAAACAACAGTAATTGATTGAACCAAAATGTCAGTAAACCGCAGCAATATTGGGTACACTGGCAATATGAGGGATTTGACGTTTTAGTCGTACCCCTGGTCAACATGTGTCGCAAATTTAGCTGTCATTGCCAAACTATCAAACTTCTCGGTGAGCTCAAGGCAGATCTACGTAACACGGTGCGCCCATTCGCTAATCATATTTAACTCGAAACAATCGTCAAATTCGGGAAAATTTAGAGAAGGCAGTTTTGCAATCTTAAAACTTGAATGGAGATTCTCAAGTTATTCAATTACTTAAAACACGACGCTCTCTTAACCATTCGGCTATATATTTCACAACACACAACATTTACAAAAACTCGCCATTATAATATAAAATCATCATCAGACAATATTCCAGTCCACTATTACGTAATACTGTATTGCATAGAATACATATTCGAAATAGAAAAGTAAATCTTCATTCATTATTTTTTTATTTTAGAAGTGTGTTTATGTCATCCTGTAAATTTATGGCTGTAGAGTGGTTTTCACATTTTGACCCACCTGGTACTATGTTAAGCGCCTTGATTTACACCAGCTTGAGAGTTTGGCAGTTCTCGCAAGTGACAGTGACGCTGTCAAATGCAGTGCATTAGTATATGCAAGGCGCGTAGAAGTATATCCTAAGGTGGGCCAACTTGCTAAAACCACTATTCAGCCATCTTGGAAGTCTACTGTGTTTTGTTTGTAAACAAAACACAATACGCTTGCGCCCAAGCTCACTCGTGATCAGTCTGTCTCTTTCACGCTTCAAGAAAATCATTCCCCTTCTGCTTTCTTCCGTACTGTTTTCATATACCGCTCCCCTAACCAACTTAGTGACGAAACGGCCTCACCTAGTACCATAGACCCGTCTTGAGTATATGGATGCCCTAGAGCCGGTCGGGATTTAGTTCTAAAAATGCCACCAGGCGGGTAGATTGCTGTTTGTTTATCTTTTCTTTCCTAAAATAATGGGTGGGTTATATCTATGGTACAACCGCAAGGCTGACGTAGGACTACCGTTGGCCTAGTAATCATTTGTTTGTATTGATTAAATTATTGATTGATTGAATTCAATTGAATTCAACATATTTGCTGTGTAAGTAAAGAATTTGCACAAACACCATGTAATGTAATGCACCTTGGTTTCGATGGCTGTGTTAGGAAAAACATTTCGGTGGGAACAAGAGTTCCTCCAACTTGCATGTACAGGTCGGACTCAATTCTATACAGTTTGGATTTTTTATTTTAAAATATGAGAATGTAATATTTCAATGTTAAGGGGAAATTCAACTGGCTACTATAAGTACAGTGGAGAAACAATCGCAATTTTTGAATATTTTGATTGAATTCTCTCTTGTTCTCTTGGTTGATAGAAACAATCAAGTTTTGTGTACCTTTTGTAATTATTGATTGTATTTGTTTTTTTATAGTTTACATGGTCTCGGGACCGAGGGTGTCATATATTTTTATATATATATATTTTTTGAAAACTGAGGTTTTTCACATAACATATCCGAATATCAGGTTTTGTGTTTCGTTTTTGAGTTACTATTTTTCAAAGTTAACATGTTTTCAGTTTTCGTTCAAATAGACTACATCTATACGACTAGAATCCATTTTTTACGCAAGTGTGGTATTTTTTTCAACTCTTCTTGGATGGCACAAACGTTCCCAGTGGAACTTTTGCCTCCTCAACGTAGGTATTACTTGCGTCAATTTTATTAGTAGTACTTAGTTGAGATTTCTATGCCGAATAATACGCCTTGAATGTATTCTGAACCACACAGTACGCGTGACCACATTGGCTTCAAATTGATATATCGATCATCTGAATCGGCCCAGCAGTTCAAAAGTTATGATTTAAAAAAAGTCATTTTTCGAAAAAACGGAAAAATGATTTTTTGGACCAACGGATAACTTTGAAAAAACATAACTCATAGACGAAAGACCACGCCTCTCTGAGTGTTGGATAAGTTATGTAAAACAAACCTCAGCCTCCAAGAAAAAAATAGGAAAAAATAGCGCCCTTGGTCCCGAGACCATGTAAACTATGAAAAACAAATACAATCAATAATTACAAAAACAAAATCCAATTTTTCCGCAAGTGTTGTATTTTTGCAGAAAAGACTAGCTAATTGGCTTTAATTTGGAATCGGTCCAGTTCAAAAGTTATGAGTTTTCGTAAAAAGGAATTTTCGGGAAAAGGGGAAAAATGATTTTTTGGACCACCCTATAATGGAAATGGACAACCATAAAAATAAAAAATACGAGTCTAATATTTCTCGATAAGGACCAAACTACCACTTTTCAAGAAAATCGGAGAACCACTACATCGTTTTGGCGTGGAATGACTGTATATATAGTAAATATATAGGGTAGATAGGGGCAATATGGTCCCCCTAAGAACGAAACGTCCTAAATCATGTATGAACATTTATAAATTATGCTACATGTTAAAACCTCACGATTTAAAACCTTATTGATCGATGTACATTGTATGGAAATGCTTTAGAAAAGATTCATGATGAAAATTTACACTTTTAAAAATGTATTCCATTTCTGTCGCTCGAGAGCACTACGGAGCAAAATGGGCCACCATGCGGGGCAATATGACCATGTTGGTTTATTCAATCATTTAAGCATGTTTTCACTAGGAAATAACGTAACAAATTCATATTACGAAAGTTTATTCTATTCACGTATATTTCATTGGATCCCATTTGGTTTGCATGTACAACAAGTAACAATGTGATCAAAGTGATTGGACTGCAATTTTACGTTACTCAAAGCAGGAACAGAGAATATTTGTGCAGTTATGTACCCACGAGTGGCATCGATATCATTGGTTCCATCCATCGCCGTCCGTAGAGGAACTGAATTGTGCCCCATAGTAGCAACATAGAGTGCCCTGTGGAAGATTCTATGATCGTTATTCCGTGTTCAGCACTTAGCGCTCAGCTGAAGTTATAGCGCTTTTCTGCCTTTCATCCCGCATTGTTAGAATTTTGGAATAACTGGTCTGTACCTATTGAATGAAGATAATAATTTTTAGTTTAATTCGTTCTCCTATTGATAAAAAATAGTTACTGGAATCACTGATGTCTCATCCACGTTGAATTGCCTTACTGGTGGAATGTCGTATTTCTGCTGTACGTCCTCCAGTAAATCGTAGAATTTCCCGAATGCAACGCGATTGAATCCTTGTGCCCTGGTGGCGGAGATTGCTTCTGGTGTCCAAAGTGAGAGTTGTGGGTGGCGCTCTCCAAAACCAGTCAACTAATCCATTCCAGCTAATTGCTTTTGGCTATTGAAAGGGTGAGAAATGCCATCTTCCGGCCAAATCATACACCAGCTTCCGGATTCCTTTCGCCGTAACATTGTAGAACCGTTGTTCCATAGAGAGAATATAATCTATAAGCTAAGAGAACTTCCGTCGTTAAAACATTACTAAATGATCCGAGTTGGTGGAGCAGCAAAGGCCCTGCACAACGTAAATAACGTTTGAGTGTTTCTCGCAGGACACAACACTGCCGCGTTCAAGCTGGTCTGTGACCACTTTTTACGTTCGGATGTTCTGGTATAATTCCGCACCATGATTCCACATCTAGTTGTTTCCAACAATGTTTACAAATTTGACAGTAGTATTTACAGGTTATGTTGAAGCTGGTCATAATGCCCCAAGCAGGGATGCCCATTCCGCCCCGTACGTTTACGCTCAATGAAAATAAACTGTTCTTTTACGTGAAACGGCAAAGCAGCGCAATAAATCAGTGGAAATGCTCAGAAATAATACCGGTTTTACAGAGATACTTAAGTAGAGTATTTCTAACACAATTGTTTGAAAATAAGTGTCATTGGTTCAATAATAAGCCCAAATGAAGGATGGCCCATTTCGCCCCGCCTGGTCATATTGCCCCTCTCTACCCTATTTGGTAAGAAAAGTGAGTTCTATTGGCTTCCCTAACAAAAGTTATTAGACGACAACGGTTGGGTGCTACCCCACATTACTCTACGTTTGGGTGGCTTTTCCGGATGTGTCAACATGACCTGCGATGAATGATTGTTATGCGAGCATTACCAATGTCCGCTGCGCATTTCTATTTCATAATATATATATATATATATATATATATATATATATATATATATATATATATATATATATATATATATATATATATATATATATATATATATATAAGTTAAAGAAGTTAGGCCTTTGGGAAGGTTTTTAAAAAATTATAAACGAACTACCTCACTTGAACATCGAATTATGACTGACTTTATTCCTTACTAATTAGCCTGAGCTGAGTTCCCTAACGCGGCGTACGGTTATGCTGATTCTCCAGTTTGGTTCCGGTGAGCTCGATCGTGGTGGACTTCGACCTGGCCAAAGCGCTGAGCCTTAGGATTGTGTATCGAACGATAGGTCGATGTTTCGATGGGTCGTTGGTATCGATGATGTTGACGGTGCAAATATTCAGGTCGATGCGCCGTCAATGATGATGCGCTGTTTGTTCATGTGTCGCCCGGAGAACTGATGCGTTAGCTCTATTGGAAGTGGGTCACCGCTGTTGTTCGGTGGTTAGTTGATCTGTTCGTGTAGTACATGGGGATGTGGGTGTTAACTACTCTCTCCCTAATGAAGATTCGTCTCGAATCTTAAGTTGTTTTCTTCGGAGGTACAATTCGATGAGGCTGCTAGAATTGAAACCGCTGTTGTTGATTGTTGCATAGATGAACTTCTGCGAGTATCGTTGAAGTTGTTTGTGCTGGGTTTTCTAGTGATTTGTCTTGTTGGGTTTGATCTGAGGAGAGGGAAGATGTCATGCTTTTTGTGTTAGCATAGGGTTTTACCTCTGTTGATACATTTCGTGGTGTGGTGTATACTCCAATATGTTTCTTCAGGCTCATGATTGCCAATCCTATGATCATGGCTGCGAGTGGAATCAGGAATCCAATCGTAGTATGTTGCAGTGTTATGTGGTCTCTTTGCAGTTTATGGATGTGGTCTCGGTTTTCAATTCTAAGCAGGTTTACTTGTTGCAGATCAGGTTGGTTGAAGATTACTGTTGGCTGAAAGTTCACTCCAATTGTTGAAATAGTTCTGATCTCGTGATGATTAATTGTCCTCTTGTCGTCGTATTTGCTTCCATTGATTGAAACAGAGCAGTTTGGATATTTGATCAGTAGGGTTCCCGTTATCTGTCTCGATTTGATGTTGCAATTTGAATCCAGAAGAACGGATTTATCAGCGTTTCTCACGATCAGCGTGTGGTCGTCGATAGGCTTAATGTCCATTCCGATGCGATGTTCCTCGTAGGGGCAAGATGCGTTGATTCCTCTTAATGCGTTGTCGATACAACCGTCGCCTGTTAAATTCGTGAGCTCCTGTCTTTGGCAAATTCTATAATTTTCAACAATTGTACATTCGTTATTTATTCCTAGTGTCAGTGTTTTACTCAGAACAGCTGAGTTGTAGGGTGTCGATATAATTCTGTTTTTTCTTGGTAATGTTTCAAATCTAATATATTGGAACTTTTCTGACATAAATATTGGGATCTTGATCACAAATATTATTTTTGTACTTTCATGATGTGTTTCTATACTAAGAAATTCATAAATTTGGTCAATATTGTTAATGTGAATATTTTGTTCTTCTAACTTTTCTAGTACAAACTCTGTTTCATTATTGTTTAATATTGCCCTAGATAAAATCCCTATTTTCGATAGTTGTACAATTTCAAAAATGTCTCTTAGTTGGTTGTTTAGTAGATCTAGATTGAAAAATAGATCGTGAACTATTCCTTTTAAATGATTTTCATATTCTGTGTTTACGTTATTGGCAATTCTCGATATTCTTCTTAAAACCTCAATTTGGTTTTCATTTACGTGGCTAATTAAATTGTTAATTTTAGCTTCGAATTCCTGATTGATTCTGATTTGTCGGTTGTTGTTGTCAATAAGTGTGTTGGTTTTGGTTTTTGAATTTTCTATCGTTTGTCGGATTAATTGTAAATCGTCGTCGTCTAAATTGCCGGTCAATGATTTGATAAACGTTCCTAATGGGTTTAAGAGTCCTCGTTTCTGTCGGTGTATGGGTTTCAACTGTTTGTAATTGTCGGAAATTTGTTTCATCCTAATGTCCAATGTTTTAAGGTATGGTTTCGTGAAATTTTGTCGTTCGAACTGGTGTAACGTATACTGGAGGTTGGTGAAACTACTTTCGAACTTTTCCAAATCCACGATGTGGAGATGGAAATGTTGAGATGTGATAATCTTCGCTTCTCTCTCGCTAAATGCTATTATTCCATCATGTCGTGAGAGGTCTGTTATCGTCACTTCTGCTGTAACATCAAGGGCTAATCTGGAATAGAGAAATATGTGAGTACTACTTTGGGTTTCGAGACGTCATTTTCTTTGACGTCTTATTTTTGTTTTATGTATCGTTCTTCCATTCTGATCTTGGAAGGTTTTTGTGTTATCTCTTGCGATTTGATATCGTTTATACTTATCCTTTGTTTTACTTTTGACCCCTTGGCGCGCGACGTATACAGTTTCGTCCACTTCCAGTGATGGGTCAGCTTCCTTGTTTTTGTTGTGGTGCTGTAAATCTTGTTTTTGTTTTTTAATGAGAGCTAATGTTGCTTCATTGTATATTTCATTCCTTTTCCTAACAATTTCTTCAATGTTACTCGGTCTCACCTCTCCCTCTTTTATTCCAAAGAATACTTCTTTGGGTCGCATCTTGGTTGAAGAGTGAATAGTGTCGTTATAAAGTGCTACAGTGACTCTAAACAACTCTTTCTTACTTAATCCCTCATGTTTCGATCTACAACAGCGAAACATTTCTGCAATTGTTGAGTGAAATCGTTCAACGATTCCATTCACTTCGCTTTTATTAGATGGTGTGAAATATGTTTCAATTCCTAGTTCTTCTAACATGCCTCTTACTTCAACAGACTTTAGTGCTGGTTCATTGTCACTGACCAAAAGTCTGGGTATCCCATATGTTGAGAAGAATTTTGTCAGTCCTGAACGGACGTCAGGAATCGATCTCGATTTAATTGGAAAAAGCATTCCGAACTTCGATAATTTGTCTACCACGGATATGAACGTGTTTGGTTGACATATGAATATATCAACATGAACTATGTCTAGCGGCTTTTTAGGTATTGGAGTTTGGGCTAGGTTCAATTTATAAGGATGTCGCTCATATTTAGCAGTTTTACACGTATTGCACAATGTGACGTGTGTTCTAACTTTCCTTTTCATGTTCGGGAAGTAGAATTTCTGGCTGATAGCCATCAGATTTTCTTCGATGCCTCTGTGAGCTCTTGTATGTGTTGTATTTATGACTTCATTCTGTTCTTCTTCAGTTTTTAAGTCAATTAAGAACTTTTGTGAAATAACTACTTTAAACGTTTTGACGCGAGAAAAATAGTTTTTATACACAATTTGAAGGGTGTTGATGAGATTTTCTGGGCAGTAAATGCAATTTACTCTTTTAGGATCCATGAATTCTTTGAATATTCTTAGTAATATTGGTACACCAAAATTCACTTTTGTAAACGTGTGTCTTAGGACTTTGGGAAAAACTTGTTCTCCGGTGGTCTCACTCTCAGTTCCATCTATTTTCAAAATGATCTGATTGGAAAAAGTGTTTACCGGTTTTTCGGTACATGCGATAAATTCCGAGTCATCGGTGTCTGCCGAATGTTGCGTAGCAGCGTCTGATGAAGAATCATTTTGTTCTTCATTCAGATTTAAATTTTGGGGAATTCTAGAGAGGCCATCGGCAACGACATTTTGTTTTCCGGCACGATATCTTATATCGTAGGAATAGTCCATTAAAGCAATCATCCATCTGGCAATTTTACTTGATGGATCTTTCAAGTTCACGGCGCAAGTAAGCGGCTTGTGATCTGTGTATAAAATGAATTTATTTCCGAAAAGGTACGGTCGGAAATATTTGGTTGCCCAATAAATAGCTAGTAACTCCTTCTCAATAGTGGAGTACTTTTCTTCGGTTTGACTGAGTGTTCTCGATGCAAAAGCAACAGGTTTATCTCTCCCGATTGGACCTTGTGAGAGAACAGCTCCTATTGCGTATTTGGATGCATCTGTTGTCAATATGAAGGTTTTTTCGAAATCTGGGTGTATTAGAATAGCGCTGCTAGAAAGTATCTGTTTGCACTTGTTGAATGCTTTTAGAAATTCTGGAGTATGTTCTACTTTCTCATTTTTCCGAAGACATTGTGTTAGCGGTTTCGTTATCCGGCTGAAATCCTTTATGAATTTTCTATAGTATCCCAGTGTTCCTAAGAAGGATTTAATGTCCTTCTCGGTTTTGGGAATTGGCCAATTTTGGATAACTTCAATTTTTTCTGGGTTTGGTTTTACACCTTCTTCATTCACCACGTGACCGAGGAAGGAGACCTCTTTCTTCAAAAATTCACTTTTGTCGAGCTGTATTTTTAAGTTGGCTTTTTTAAGAGCAGCGAAAATTTTATTTAAGTTGTTGCAGTGTTCTTGTAAACTGCTGCTGAATACAATGATATCGTCCATATACACTAGGCAGATAAATCCGGCTAGGCCTACCAGCACAGCATTCATTGTTCTCTGAAATGTTGCCGGGGCGTTTTTCAGCCCGAATGGCATTCTTAGATATTCGTAGTGGCCGTTCTCAGTTGAAAATGCAGTTTTTTGAATATCGTCTTTTTCCATCAGAATTTGGTGGAATCCCGAAGCTAAATCTAGGGTTGTAAAATATTTACTTCTCCCTAATTTATCTAGGATATCCGTGATATTCGGTATGGGGAATTTATCATCCACAGTTTTAGCATTGAGCTTTCTGTAATCAACGACGATTCTCCATTTTTGAATACCTGCAGCATCCGCTTTCTTCGGAACGACCCAAATGGGTGAATTCCATGGTGACGTAGAAGGACGAATTATGTTTTCATCAAGCATTTTCTGAATTTGTTTGCCGACTTCCTCTTTATGGCAATGAGGATACCTATAGCTTTTCTGATACACAGGTATCTCATCATGGGTCAAAATTTTATGTTTCACAACATTAGTAGCTGTAAGGGGTTCGTTGTCGAGGTGAAAAATATCTTGATTTTCCTCAATGACATTGATCAAACTATTTTTCTCTTCTCTGTTTAAATGATCCAGACGAAGTTGGTCCATAAGTTTTCTGAATCTGTCAGGACGAGCTTCCAAAAAATTGAATTCGTTTTGCTCAACCAAGCATTCAAAGTTATTAAGAGTGATCTCAAGTGGATAATCTAATGAAAGTGTTTGATTCTCAGTTGAACTGTTCTTGAGACTGACAATGGCTTTATGACCTACTGCTTGGTATAAACCAGCACATATGAAAAGGTTTGTATTGATTTCGAGATCATCTTCTAGTAAAAAATCACCTGATTGCTCGGAAACTGGTATCTCTATATTATGAATGGTTTCTCTTGAAATTTCCTTTGAGAAAGGTTCTGGATGTTTTCTGAGCATCTGAAGTTTTGTTCCTAATATGGTTATGGAATTGTCATCTGTTTCAATCTTCGCTTTAAGTTCCTGAAGCGTTTCATACCCAATAAGGCCGTGGAAAAAATTATGAAAATCAAAAATATGAAATTTGAACGATTTATCAGTTAAGTCGGGAAATGGATTGAAGTCGACATATCGTTCAATTTTGTGAGTGCCTGAGATGTTGGAGACAACAGTTGGTGTAGGCAGCGCAAAGGATTTTTTCACAAATCGGGGGCATAAATAATTTTTGTTAGCTCCCGTATCTATCAATAATTTCAATCCAAACCCTTGACGTGTGGGAATTTCCATGTAAGGGATGAAATTTTTTGAGTTTACCTGGGGAAATGGGATGTGCTTTCCAGTTGAAAATTTAGGTTATCGACTGCTTCGCTAGAAGTTTCTTGTTCGTAGGTCTCATTGGAAGTTTCTTGCTCATTTTCTAAATGTATTTCTGAATGGTCTTCTTCGTATGAATAATTATCCATTGGCGTTGGGTAGTAATCGTGGTGATAACTTGCCAAGGGATAACATTGATACTCGTATTGATACTCTTGAGCGTTTTGTTGAGTTTGTTCAATATTTCTTAATTCCGTTATCCGTGCTGGTCTCGGTGGGACAGCAGGAAAGAATTGGCTTCTTGCATTATAATTATGCGGTGGTCTATTAACGTAATTTACATATTTAGAGCGAATGGATTTATCAGCATTCATTGGACTCGGTAATGCTTTCTGAAGTTGTCCATTGTTGGTATTATTGCCCTGAGGTGGAGCTGGAAAACGAGGCGTAAAGTTTGGTCTGGTTGGAATACTTTCATGCTGATATGATTGATATGGTTGACGGGGAATAAATGGTCGATGATTAAACATCGGTTGACGAGTTTGTAATTGAGGATAAAAATGTATTGGTTTGGGTAAACGTGGTGTTAAAGTCGGTTTACTTAAGCCCGTACGACTTTGATAGTTACGTTCTTCTACCGCAGCATCAAATGTTTGTTTTATATTTCTGGGTTGACGTGCACGCACGTTCCCTCCAATCGGCTCTTTCAGCCCTGCTAGGAAAACCTGTAGAGCATTTTCCTTATGCGTCGAGTTTCTATCATTTTTAATATTCTCTTCTCTTGGAGAAATATTAGTATTATTAATTAGTAAGGATAGAAGATTTTGTACTTGTCCAAAAAATTGTTCAACTGATCCGTTTTGCTGAAGTTGAAACAGCTCGCGGGTAAGTGTGACTGAGTCACGTTTATCATTATAATAAGCGATGAGATTTGCTTTAATCTCATCCCAGTTGAGAGAAGTTCCATAAGTTTCTAGGACTTGGTCCGCTTCATTAATTATTTTGCTTCTTATAGCTTGAAGCCAAATTTGCTCGAAAGGTGTATTTTTAATAGGTTCCATGAATGGCATAAAATGTTCGACGGACCTAATGAAACTATGCAACTTAACGGGATTGCCGTCGAATGGTTGCAGTTCTCTCACCGCTTGGGGTGTTTGGAGAGATTTCGTAATCTTTTCAGCCTGTTCGAATATTCTGTTTGTTTCTTCAATTCGATTCATGTTCTGTCTAGGGGGTAGTAAAGGATTCGGTTGAGGTGGAGGAGGAGGTATTGGGTTAGGAGAATTGTTCATTTCCGTGTTCATTTCTCGATTTCTTAAATTATAGGGATGGAAACGGTCCATCAAATCCTATATCTCGGGGGTGAAGAAATTTGATTAGTTTTTCTTTAGAATTTTCTTAAATCTAAACGCGATATTTTATATGGCGATTGTTTCTTACAATCTAAACGCGGCTGGCTACACACGGCGCAGATATTCTCTCTGCTGTGTAGACACTGTGCTTTCGACCGGGGGAAATCTTATTGTACCGATCGCATCTACCACAGATATTCACTCTGCTATGCGATCAGTCTCCTACGCGGTGTGAGATTAGCACTTCACCGTTGGATGGTCTGATAAGAACTTTCCGCACTAGTGGAACTACAGATATGCTCTCTGTTTGTTACACACTAGTTACTCGCTACGCGAGGTGGTCTACTTGCACATACGTTTAATTTCTTTTGATAATGATATTATTAATATTTATGCAGATATCAATTCTGCCACATTGGGTGTTTTAACTTTAGTTATAATGAAGGTATAAGATAATAATTGTGGAGAATTACTTACATGGAGAATAAAACTAATATTCGCAGAGTGGTTCTTCCCGATAGCACCTTCATTGATTGATCTGATAAATTTCTTCTTTGAAACAAACATTAGTAATGTTCAAGTCTTTTTCGAAGCACACGTATTGTCTTTTGTATTTGGGCCTCTTTTTCTCGTTATTCAGTTAAACTTCACTTTGCACTAGATTATTTCTATTTTCTGTTAATCCGATATTGTTCTGCACTTAATCAATTCGATCACTATTTCATATCTATTTCGAAACACTTGAGCGGTAATCGCATCCTACCGACTGCGCCAGTTAAAGAAGTTAGGCCTTTGGGAAGGTTTTTAAAAAATTATAAACGAACTACCTCACTTGAACATCGAATTATGACTGACTTTATTCCTTACTAATTAGCCTGAGCTGAGTTCCCTAACGCGGCGTACGGTTATGCTGATTCTCCAGTTTGGTTCCGGTGAGCTCGATCGTGGTGGACTTCGACCTGGCCAAAGCGCTGAGCCTTAGGATTGTGTATCGAACGATAGGTCGATGTTTCGATGGGTCGTTGGTATCGATGATGTTGACGGTGCAAATATTCAGGTCGATGCGCCGTCAATGATGATGCGCTGTTTGTTCATGTGTCGCCCGGAGAACTGATGCGTTAGCTCTATTGGAAGTGGGTCACCGCTGTTGTTCGGTGGTTAGTTGATCTGTTCGTGTAGTACATGGGGATGTGGGTGTTAACTTATATATATATATATATATATATATATATATATATATATATATATATATATATATATATATATATATATATATATATATATATATATATATATATAGAATAATGTATACAAAATTGAATAAAAGTGATAGTAGCTAATAAACCAAGCTATCATCTGATGCCAAATCCTTGCCATATGATTGCTTTCCGAAGCCATGAAAAATTATGAGGGAGCGCTGTTCGATTTTTCAAATGCTTGGCCTAATATGGGTTAACAGTTGTGTTCGTTTTTTTCAGGTTCCGCCGATAGTTTGAGCGCCTGCGTGTACTGCTGCAACATCTACCATCTGCGCTGCCACAGCAATAGCATTTTCAATCCCCAGCTTCTCCGCCAGCGGGACAACATCTGTCCGGTGTGTTTGCAGAAGAAACAACAGGATGCGGTCGCGATGCAGAATCACCAGCGGGGTAAATTGCAACATCACTAGCTCTATCAGCAGAGTAGTTGTTTAGTATGATTTATTCTATGTTTTTCAGTAGTGTAATTGTGTAGAAAACTGAATCAAAAGTATATATCAGGTGGCTCAATTTGCCCCATCCGCTGCTCCTTCCCACCTATCAGTAGTAGTAGTTTATTTAAGTGCATCATTTTATTTTGTTTGTTATTGTTTCTCATCTCCTCTCCTTTGCGCACAATCTCAAACTCATTCGCCCAGATCAAGCAGTCTTGAAGCGTCTACTGTTGCGCAATGCCCTGCAGAAGGCCCGCAACGAGGAGTTGCTGCGGCGCAAACAGGATCTGGAGAAGAAGTATAACGCGAAGCAGCAAGTACGAACGCGGCTGCTACATCAGGAACGAGCGACACGGGACCAATTGGCGCAGCTGATTAATAACGTTCGTACGTTGCGTCACGAGCAGTGAGAGTACCGATAACGAGATACATCTATCGACAGACAGTACAGTACAAACCCATTTGCACTTTTCCATATGCGCGAATTTTGGTGCATCCCCTCCGTCCATTATTCATATTTTCTTTTATGTTTTATTCGTTCTCTTTTCGTTTCTCGTTTTGTTGACACTTTATTGTTTGTAATTATGATTACTATTTTTTTGGGTTTTCCTTTTGGGAGCCACCTGATTGAAGATGGAATTCATATCGGGCGTGAACATCTTGTATGTTCAAATGAATAAAATATTATAATGTTAGTTATTCGTTAATTATAAATTCACATTGAAATAAATAAAGTATATCAAGTATATCAACATATGCCACTGGGTACAGTTTTCTCCCCTAAATATCACATATACAAATCAAACGATTCTAGAAATCGAACATAGAATAAAAAATTCTAAGCAATATTTTTAAACTGTCTTCAGAATATAAACGAGATTGTTGTCGACCAGCAATTTACGATTGAGTAACGCGTTTACATTCCCTTTCACGTAGTAAAAAATGGGGATGTGATAACCAAAACGGACCAGACGTGCGAATCCATTACTGTCGAGACGAGCAAAATATCCCATTCCAGTACACGAGTTTCATTGAAATGTTTTATTTGGTAGACTGGAGAGACTTCAGTCAGTTTTTCTCGGTATGATCAGTGATGTCAGATGAGAGGTCATGTTTTTGTTTTGAGAAAAACAACAAACAGTTTTGAATTGATCAATCAATACTCTTTTCTCAGTGCCAAAATATAAAAAAAACATAACAAAAAGTAATAAGTTTCATATATATTTTGGTTTCATTAATACTTTTCCTCGAGCATATGGTTTTATCACTCAGACGTTTTATTATTATGGATTAATGGGGGGCAATGTTTGTTCACCTAATCAACGATTTATCAAGAAAAGTTTTAAATCTATATATATATACGTATTTCCAATAAAGTAGTTGTTTTGAATTGCTCATTTCCGTTCAACATGTGAAGACCCTTTTCGCGCCGTGTTCATATATTCAAAACAGTCATCTAGCATCCCTGGATATGAGTTCAATGTTAACATTTGGTTGTTTTTGTTTGGAAGAGGTTCATTTGAAAATCTGTAGAATCTTGCAATTACTGAAGTGAATTTTATGCTTGCAGTTGAAAACATACATTGCTTATGCAATACTAGTTTAGCCGTGAAACAATTTTTGAAGATAAAGGCGAAGCAGAATAATACCGATGATTTCAATCAACAAGGTGAACAAACACATCAAACAAACTAGACGATTCGACTGATTCATCGACGAGCGCGGCCAAACGGTCGTCGAGCCAGACGAGCTACTCGTCTGTTTTTAGTCGAGCTCGGCTTCTGGAATATGAAAACAAACGAGACGAGCGCTCATTTGCTCGTCTCGTTTTCTGGAATAGGGCCCAATATTAACCATTTCTTTGTCACGTTGCCAGTTATCGTGAGTGCACCGATCATTTTCAAGGGGAATCCCCGGTGTAAAAATATGACCACTCCAACCTCCATGTTAGCCTGCTTATTAAAATGGCTGCAGCGAAGAAGCACCATGGAATCCGTGAAATCAACTCTGAACTCGATTGAACATAATAAACACCAATTGTTCCTATTTTTCCGTCAAGCCCAACTTCCCAATCGTGGTTAATAAAGTTGTCTGATATCGTGGATGGAATCTTCACGATTTTTGGTGTTACGACTCCATTAGAACCATTGACACACCAACGCTTCCAATAATGAAGTTATTTTTGCAGCAATTGACCATGATACCGAGATTTATTATCTGTCTCGAAGTCTAATATAAATAGAGAGATATGAGATATAACTGTTTTACAGTGGAATTGTTGTAGTACTATTCCTAAATTAAGTACTTTGAATAATTTAATTCATATAATCAATTGTAAAGTTTCAGCTGAATTCGTGAATTTGATTTTCTGCACGAACCGATCTCTCTTCCACGGTTTCGAAGTTATACGCTTGGATCGTGGTGACTCAAATGGAGGGGTGCTGTTTTTGTACCGACTCCTTACCCGTGCAAACAAATGATACGTAATATGACACAAGGCATGTACGGTTTTGATTCCAAGTTTTTGGTGTCTTTGTTTTTGGAGTTTTTGGAAAGTTCTGTCTTGTTATCCTATCATGTAACTTGCTAAAAAAAAACCGTCTTGATGTTTTGAAAGATCTTTGTTGAATTTTCCAAACAGTTTCTGGAGAATAATATTGTTCTGGATATTTGGAGAAAAGTAGGATGGCTTCAGTCGTTTTGGACATAAGGAGGGACTTTGATTCAGTTTCAATAGAGGGCCTGTCAGACAAATAACACTCTCGGGGTCTGCCACCTCTATTGAATAACATGTTATATAACTTGCTTTGTGAGAAAAATTTGAGTTTTTCTTACGGAGATTCCGCAGAAAGTCGGGTTCTCTACATGGGTCTTCCACAGGGCTCATGTTAAAGTCTCTTTCTGTACAACTTCAACGTAAGCGACATTGGCAATTGCCTTACAGGAAATTGCATCCTAAAACAACTTGCAGATGAAGGAAGGGTGACTTCCATTGGTTTGAATGAATCCAATTTGCAAGGACCCCTACATGATATTTTGAACAATTTTTCAACCTAGATCATTGATCCAGAGATTGAGTTCTCCACGGCGAAAACAGAGATTGTTGCGTACGCCCCACACGTGACGCGGCGCCTACTACGGTATAGCATTGACGGGAGACCTATTGTTGAAAAACTATCAACTATCAACGTCAGCGCCGAGGAGGAGAAAACTCTATTACTATTCATCTATAACATCGTTCGTACGATTGCAATTTTATTTGCAAAAAATCAGAGTTGAGGGTGAAGGTGGAAGCTAGCCATTGTAGTGGTGTAGGTGAACCCACGTGAACCCCATATATATATATATATATATATATATATATATATATATATATATATATATATATATATATATATATATATATATATATATATATATATATATATATATATATATATACAGCCCTGCGCTGACAACCGTTTAACATAGCTGTCAACCAAAGCGTCATATCGTTAGTTGAATGTCTGCCATTTTACAATATGGATCGTTTTAGCATCGCACAACGTGTTAATTATTAATTAATTATACTACAAAATGATGAAAAACCGGCAAATGTTTTTCGAGCATTACGGACGGATTTTGGTCGTCATGGACGGCCTACAGAGCACACAATCGCTAATGTACTGCGTAAATTCGAACAAACTGGATCCGTTGCGGATATTGTGAAACCTGTGCATCATCGTAATGTGCGTTCGGCCGAAAATATTGCTGCTGTTGCTGCCAGTGTGGAGTATGACCCGAATATTTCGATTCCACGGCGTGCTCAGCAATTGGGCTTGTCAAACACATCATTGTGGCGAATTTTGCATTTGGACTTGCACCTACATTCATATAAAGTCCAACTGGTACAAAAATTAGAGCGTGGTGACCATGGAATGCGTCGGGCATACGTCGATTGGGTGAACGAACAACAGCAGCAAAATGCTGAATTTTCGCATCAAATTTTCTTCAGCGATGAGGCACATTTCGAGCTCGGTGGCTATGTGAACACCCAAAATTTCTGTATATAGGGCTCAGAAAATCCACACGTGATCGTTGAGAGGCCATTGCATCCGCCAAAAGTCACTGTTTGGTGCGCATTATGGTCTGGTGGAGTCATCGGGCCGTATTTCTTTGAAAATGAGGACGGCGAGACGGTAACTGTGAATGGTGAGCGCTATGGCCGCATGTTAACCTTTTTTTTGCCACAAATTGAAGATATGGATACGGATGACATGTGGTTTCAGCAGGACGGCGCCACGTGCCACACAACACGATCGAACATGGCCATATTGCGAACGAAATTTGAAGGAAGCATAATTTCGCGTTTTGATGATGCCAATTGGCCGTCCAGATCATGCGATTTGAACCCGCTAGACTTTTTTTTGTGGGGTTATGCGAAGACCGTGTCTATGCCAACTCTCCGCAAACTCTTGAACATTTGAAAGACAATATTTGTGAAGTTATGACCGAGATACCGCCCCATATGTGCCGAAAAGTCATCGAAAATTACCTGTTCCGGATCAAAGTGTGCGAGGAAGCCCTAGGTGGACATTTGAATGATGTTGTATTTCACACATAATGGCATAAACCAAACTTTAATTTGAAATAAAAGTTTCATCGAAATTCGAATTCTAAGTGTATTTTATTTCAATTTACTTTCGGAATTTAAAGTTGGAAAACCCTGTGTGTATATATATATGAGCAATTTTATAACACATGCGAATTGGTATTAACAAGTTTTTCCGTATAGTAACTCGATGTTGATGATTCCTTAATATTTTCCTTCGTTGATCGTATTGTTTTCACATATTCACGTTAGAGAGCCTTTACCCTTCTCTTCGTTGGCCGAGGCATTTTGATTGAATGTAATACTTTTCCGTTTACTATTTTTGAAAGCATAGGCAGCCGTGGCAGTGTTCCGAGCTCTGCAATACTATTTTCTTACCCAATGTTAAAGTTTCTAAAACTTACATTATAGGCCCATCAACGTAAAAATAATAATTTTAATGATATCAACACAATTTTATTCTATTGATTTTCATGGCATGAAACGCTATGACTCAGGAATAACATTTTATTGAGTGGTTTTTATAGCCGTTTCGAGAATGTTGTCTGGCATCAGTGTCGAAAAAATAACGATGCTTTCACCAACACAAACAAAACCATTGCCGAAGATTGAAAAATGCATAATTAACTTTCAGAGCACTAGCTCGAGTTTTCCGACGTTTTTCACTATACAGTGCGACAGCAGATGAAGATTTTATATCTTGTGAGTAATCGATTAGAGTTTGGTTGATATTACTTGACAGGAAGTGTACGAAAACGATCATTTTCTTCACACTGTTTTGCAAAATTATAGATTTTCGGGCGAGTGGTGAAGGAGGGAGATGAAAGAAATGAGCGCTATTGTGGCAGCCATTTGTGGCTAGCTTCCACCTTCACCTTAAGCAAAATGAATATTTTGGCAGGCTTGGTTCGTTCAACTGATTCGTCAAATAAATTTAACGGTGTCGACATCTGTGGCGGCATTGATGTTTATATGACAAATTACAATCTCTATCAGATTGGCAGGCTTGAAGGCAGTTTTCAAACGTTTAAATTTGGATTAATATTTTTATTTGGTATTATTGAATAATTTGAAACACGTGGTCCTGAACTTAATTAAACCTTTTCCATATTTTTTCTGATAATCTCACAAAAACTAATTATTATTATATAAAATTATCTTTTGACACCATTTACGATCAAGATTGTTTCACCAGTAGCGAAAAATGTGATTTTCAATTACACAGAATGCATTTTTGATACGAAAAGGTTATTTTTTGTTCACCATTTTTATTTTGCAAGTGTGTTCTTTTCATATGAAAGTCCATTGTCTTTGTCGCTTCACGAAGGCTCCAGAGTCAGATTCATCGATTTAAAGATGACAGACAAAACTTAACGATACCTGTCAGTCTCGAGTTGCTTCGTGTGCGGATCGAAGTTGGGCTCAAGTTTAACAGCTGAGATGAAGACAAGTTGAGATCGAGTTTTAGTTGATCCGTGTGCGGACGGCCTAAATGTTTCTCTCGAGTAATTTACACTCTGAAAACTTTCCTTCATCAAGAACTCTACGGCAGCTCGCACACCGGAGCAATAAGCAACTAGGAACTAGCAACTACCAACATGTTAACGCTATGAGCACTCTTTGGAATACGGCTAGGAAAATGCGTGGCTGGAACCATACAAACGAAAGTGAGGAATACTCTGACCGTTGGATTTTCAAATTTACAAGGAAGGTTTGTCCCGATTCTGTTCCTGCACAAAGCGTCGTACGCGATATTCCGCTCCAATGCGATTATGAGAATTTTTCGATGATATAATTCTCAATTGCCCTCCTCTCATGTAACAATTCAGCTCCGGGGTCGGACAAGATTAAATTCAACTTGTTGAAGAATCTTCCCGACTATGCAAAACAGCGTTTGCTGAACTTCAACAACTTTCTGGAGCTGAATATTGTCCCGCATGACTGGAGACAAGTGAGAGTGATAGCCATACGGAAACCCAACAAGCCGGCTTGCGATCACAACTCGTATAGGCCGATTTCAATGTTATCCTGTATTCGTAAATTGTTAGAGAAAATGATTCTACTTCGTTTGGACAAGTGGGTCGAAACGAACAATTTGCTGTCAAATACGCAGTTTGGCTTCCGCCGAGGTAAAGGGACAAATGATTGTCTCGCGCTGCTATCTTCTGAAATCCAAATCGCATTTGCTCGCAAAGAACAAATGGCTTCCGTTTTTCTCGATATCAAAGGGGCATTTGATTCAGTTTCCATGGAAATTCTCTCAGAGAAGCTTCATAATCGTTGACTTTCACCAATTCTCAACAATTTCCTGTACAATTTACTGTCAGAAAAGCACATGGTTTTCTCTCATGGCAGCTCGAAATCTTCTCGTTACAGTTTTATGGGCCTACCACAAGGCTCCTGCCTAAGCCCCCTCTTGTACAGTTTTTACATCAATGATATAGATGATTGTCTAACTAGAGACTGCACGCTGAGACAACTTGCAGACGATGGAGTTATTTCCATCACGGGTACTAATCCCGTCGTTCTGCAAAAGTCGTTGCAAGATACCCTGAACAATCTGTTCACGTGGGCCCTCAAGCTGGGTATCGAATTCTCTACGGAGAAAACTGAAATGGTCGTTTTTTCTAGGAAGCACGAACCCGCCCAATTCCAGCTTCACCTATCCGGCAAAACGATCCAACACTCTATGTTTTTCAAATACCTGGGTGTATATTTTGATTCTAAGTGTACCTGGGGGAGACACATTGCGTATTTGAAACAGAAATGCCAGCAAAGAATCAATTTTCTCCAAACAATTACCGGAACATGGTGGGGTGCCCATCCAGGAGACCTCATTCAGTTGTACAAAACAACGATATTATCAGTGTTAGAATATGGCAGTTTTTGCTTCCGATCAGCTGCCAGGATTCATATTCTCAAGCTGGAGAGAATACAATATCGTTGCTTGCGTATAGCCATGGGGTGTTTGCATTAGACACATACGATGAGTCTCGAAGTTTTGGCAAGAGTACCCCCGCTTACTCTTCGGTTCACAGAATTATCCTACAGATTTCTCATCCGTTGCAAGATCATGAATCCATTGGTGATTGATAACTTCGAAAATCTACTCCAACTGACTCCTCAGTCAAGTTTTATGTCTTTATACCATGAGTACCTTACCCATGAAGTGCACCCTTCACCAGGCATCTCCAACCAAGTTTGCTTCCCATACTTCTGCAATTCCTCTGTCATTTTTGATCTGTCCATGCGACAAAAAATCCATGGAATCCCACATCACTTACGTTCCGATTCTATTCCGCCGATATTTTCGGCAGAATATGGGAAAGTTGGATCTGATAAAATGTTCTTTACTGACGGTTCATTCATAAACGGGTCCACTGGCTTCGGCATCTTCAATGAAAATTCCAGTGCCTCTTTCAAACTCAAAGATCCTTGTTCCGTGTATGTCGCTGAACTGGGTGCGATATATTACGCATTAGGGATCATTGAAACATTGCCCATCGACCACTATTTTATTTTTTCAGACAGTCTCAGCTCAATAGAGGCAATCCGCTCAATGAAAGTTGATAAACGCTCATCTTATTTCCTAACAAGAATAAGACAACTATTGAGTGTTTTGGTCGAAAAATTATTCAAGATTACCTTAGCATGGGTTCCCTCTCATTGCTCGATTCCGGGGAATGAGAAAGCGGACTCGCTAGCTAAGGTGGGCGCTTTAGAAGGCACACTTTTTGAAAGGCAAATTGCTTATAATGAATTTTTCCACATTCCTCGTCAGTATACGCTCGTAAGTTGGCAGCGCATGTGGAGTGGTGATGAGTTCGGTCGTTGGTTACACACGATTATCCCTAAGGTCTCGACGAGTGCATGGTTCAAGGGATTGAATGTAGGTCGTGATTTCATTCGCGTGATATCTCTGCTTATGTCCGATCACTACAACCTAAACGCGCATCTCTATCGCATTGGGCTCGCAGCAAACAATCTTTGTGATTGTGGCGATGGCTACCACGACATCGAGCATGTTGTCTGGTCGTGTATCCGGTTCCATGCTGCTCGCTTTCAGCTCTCTAGAGCACTGAGAGCACAAGGCAGACAATCGGATATCCCCGTCCGGGATATCTTAGGTAGCCGGGATCCTGATCTTCTGCTTCATCTATACCTGTTCCTCAGAAACGCCGATGTCAACGTTTAATGATGTTTCCTTCGTTGTGCCCCCGTTTCATATCCCTCCTATCCGATCGATAAACTTTTACTTAGTCGCGGCAATACATACACACACTCTTTACAGATGCACGGGCCGAAGGTTGTGCAGTCCACTGATCATTCAACAAGAGCCAAAGGTTGTACCGCTCATGACAACTCTACACGAGCTGATGATTGCGCCGGCTAGTGACCATTCTATCCTGGATTCCTCGAGGCGAGAAAGACGCACCACGCTAGATATGGGGTACAGACTAGGGGGGCGTTGCTGATTAATGGTCGGCTGCATCCCAATAGGAAGTATCCCGTGTCGGGCACACGTACAGAGCATCGAAGACTGCAACATACCAATTATGAGAACACTTGTAATACTAACCTCGAGCCAACCGCGAGTAATCGGTTACATATTACTAACATAGTTGTAAGACAAAAATTGTCAAAATATTGGACTCCCGGCCCCGTCAGGCTAACGCTACATGTGCCTTTATAAAATATATATTTTGGAAAAAAAAAACATGTTAATAAGCAATATTATCGCAAATGGATTTTTTAAATTTTTTATTGTTGATCTCCCACACCGACGCAATACGTTATTGATATCGCCTTTGTATAGTAACACATACCACTAGCAACACAACGTGTTGGTTGAAAAGCAACTTATCGCCCATAATTTGGCAAGATTTATTCATTAAGCAGATTGTTTGCATAATATCAGGCGTTTTATTGCTTTGGTATGCAAAGTACAACAAAACATGTTGCCTGTTTCATATTGCGTATTGCTGCTTGATAGTTGCTTAATGTTTCGGTGTGCGAGCCGTCTACGGCTACATCGTAATGTTGTTCCTCGAACCAAATCTCGTTATTGTTTCTTGTGGCGGGTTTACATAAGGGAGATCTATAGCTATAGACGGATTTATTCACCCGAAAGTAAACGGGTTAGAATATATATGATACACTTCTTCCAGCTATATATGTATAGAATCAATAGAATAAATTCAGGCATATGTAAACGCTGGTGAATTTCTTACTGGTGAGAAATCACTGAAGTTGGATGCAGTTCTACTTCAGGTGAATAAATTCACCGAAAATATGAATATATTCATTTTATAAGTTCGCGCTAGTGTAAACGGTTGATGCGATTTCTGTGAATCTCATCATATCACTTCACACGAATATATCACTAGTCTAAACCCACCCATAGATTCGACAGATATCCAGGTTTCATGAAATTATTTAGCCCTGTTTTAAAAAGTCTTGAGGCATCCGTGCGTAATGAAGATAAGATGAAATTTTCACTCTGGAAAAGCTTGTTCAGTGGCTTTGCAACTGGCAATATGTATGATAAACAAGTAGGGTACAACTATTTTTTTTTCCAAAATATATATTTTTTTTTATTAAGGCACATGTGGCGTTAGCCTGACGGGGCCGGGAGTCCAATATTTTGACAATTTTTGTCTTACAACTATGTTAGTAATATGTAACCGATTACTCGCGGTTGGCTCGAGGTTAGTATTACAAGTGTTCTCATAATTGGTATGTTGCAGTTTTCGATGCTCTATACGTGTGCCCGACACGGGCTACTTCCTATTGGGATGCAGCTGACCATTAATCAGCAACGCTCCCTAGTCTGTACCCCATATCTAGCGTGGTGCGTCTTTCTCGACTCGAGGAATCCAGGATAGAATGGTCACTAGCCGGCGCAATCATCAGTTCGTGTAGAGTTGTCATGAGCGGTACAACCTTTGGCTCTTGTTGAATGATCAGTGGACTGCACAACCTTTGGCCCGTGCATCTGTAAAGAGTGTGTGTATGTATTGCCGCGACTAAGTAAAAGTTTATCGATCGGATAGGAGGGATATGAAACGGGGACACAACGAAGGAAACATCATTAAACGTTGACATCGGCGTTTCTGAGGAACAGGTATAGATGAAGCAGAAGATCAGGATCCCGGCTACCTAAGATATCCCGGACGGGGATCTCCGATTGTCTGCCTTGTGCTCTCAGTGCTCTAGAGAGCTGAGAGCGAGCAGCATGGAACCGGATACACGACCAGACAACATGCTCGATGTCGTGGTAGCCATCGCCACAATCACAAAGATTGTTTGCTGCGAGCCCAATGCGATAGAGATGCGCGTTTAGGTTGTAGTGATTGGACATAAGCCGAGATATCACGCGAATGAAATCACGACCTACATTCAATCCCTTGAACCATGCACTCGTTGAGACCTTAGGGATAATCGTGTGTAACCAACGACCGAACTCATCTTCACTCCAGATGCGCTGCCAACTAACGAGTGTGTCCTGACGAGGAATGTGAAAATATTCATTATAGGCAATTTGCCTTTCAAAAAGTGTGCCTTCTGAAGCGGCCACCTTAGCTAGCGAGTCCGCTTTCTCATTCCCCGGAATCGAGCAATGAGAGGGAACCCATGCTAAGGTAATCTTGAATAATTTTTCGACCAAAACACTCAATAGATGTCTTATTCTTGTTAGGAAATAAGATGAGCGTTTATCAACTTTCATTGAGCGGATTGCCTCTATTGAGCTGAGACTGTCTGAAAAAATAAAATAATGGTCGATGGGCAGTGTTTCAATGATCCCTAGAGCATAGTATATCGCACCCATTTCTGCGACATACACGGAACAAGGATCTTTGAGTTTGAAAGAGGCACTGGAATTTTTCATTGAAGATGCCGAAGCCAGTGGACCCGTTTATGTATGAACCGTCAGTAAAGAACATTTTATCAGATCCAACTTTCCCATATTCTGCCGAAAATATCTCCGGAATATAATCGGAGCGTAGATGATCTGGGATTCCATGGATTTTTTGTCACATGGACAGATCAAAATTGACAGAGGAATTGCAAAAGTATGGGAAGCAAACTTGGTTGGAGATGCCCGGTGAAGGGTGCACTTCATGGGTAAGGTACTCATGGTATAAAGACATAAAACTTGACTGAGGAGTCAGTTGGAGTAGATTTTCGAAGTTATCAATCACCAATGGATTCATGATCTTGCAACGGATGGGAAATCTGTAGGATAATTCTGTGAACCGAAGAGTAAGGAGTACCCCCTGCCAAAACTTCGAGACTCATCGTATGTGTCGAATGCAAACACCCCATTGCTATACGCAAGCAACGATATTGTATTCTCTCCAGCTTGAGAATATGAATCCTGGCAGCTGATCGGAAGCAAAAACTGCCATATTCTAGCACTGATAATATCGTTGTTTTGTACAACTGAATGAGGTCTCCTGGATGGGTGCCCCACCATGTTCCGGTTATTGTTTGGAGAAAATTGATTCTTTGCTGGCATTTCTGTTTCAAATACGCAATGTGTCTCCCCCAGGTACATTTAGAATCAAAATATACACCCAGGTATTTGAAAAACATAGAGTGTTGGATCGTTTTGCCGGATAGGTGAAGCTGGAATTGGGCGGGTTCGTGCTTCCTAGAAAAAACGACCATTTCAGTTTTCTCCGTAGAGAATTCGATACCCAGCTTGAGGGCCCACGTGAACAGATTGTTCATGGTATCTTGCAACGACTTTTGCAGAACGACGGGATTAGTACCCGTGATGGAAATAACTCCATCGTCTGCAAGTTGTCTCAGCGTGCAGTCTCTAGTTAGACAATCATCCATATCATTGACGTAAAAACTGTACAAGAGGGGGCTTAGGCAGGAGCCTTGCGGTAGGCCCATAAAAGTGTAACGAGAAGATTTTGAGTTGCCATGAGAGAAATTGATGTGCTTTTCTGACAGTAAATTGTACAGGAAATTATTCAGAATTGGTGAAAGTCCACGATTATGAAGTTTCTCTGAGAGAATTTCCATGGAAACTGAATCAAATGCCCCTTTGATATCGAGAAAAACGGAAGCCATTTGTTCTTTGCGAGCAAATGCGATTTGGATTTCAGAAGATAAAGGGTGTGTCACATCAAATTGCATCACGGAAAAAACGCTGTAGAAATTTAATTTTTAGGAATTATATCTTCCGCTTTCGCTTTAAAATCAGATAAGAGTGTATAGATCACGTTGGCCATGCTTCACTGTCAATTTTTCGTAAATTTGGGAAAATGTCGTCGAACGAAAAAGAGCGTTGTGAATTAATCCTGTGCACTCATTTCGAGAATCCGGAGTGGTCACATCGGGACATCGGTAAGATGCTGGGAATCGTTCAATCCACGGTCAGCAGAGTACTAAAACAATACTTCGAGAACCTAACCATCGACCGGAAGGTGAAGAACGGCAAAAATGGATGCTCCGTCGGTAAAAAAGATCACAAGCGCGTAGTTAAGCAGTTTAGACGTGATCCGAGAAGTTCGGTCCGGGATGTCGCCAATAAGCTGAATTTGTCAAGTTCATTCGTCCAGCGGACCAAGCAGCGGGAGGGCCTACGTACATACAAGGTTCAGAAGGCTCCTAACCGCGACGAAAGGCAAAACATGGTGGGAAAGACGCGAGCCCGGAAGCTGTACACCGAAATGCTGACGAAGCCGTATTGCCTGGTAATGGACGACGAAACCTACGTCAAAGCGGACTTTCGTCAGCTGCCGGGCCTGTTGTTCTTCTCCGCAGAGGACAAATTCAGCGTTCCGGAGGAGATTCGCAAGCAGAAACTATCCAAGTTTGCCAAAAAGTACATGGTGTGGCAAGCGATCTGCTCTTGCGGAAAGCGGAGCGCCCCCTTCGTGATGACCGGCACGGTAAACGGGCAGGTTTACCTTAAGGAGTGCCTACAGAAGCGTTTACTATCACTATTGAAGCAGCACGAGGGCCCGACCATCTTCTGGCCGGATCTCGCTTCGTGCCACTATTCAAAGGACGTGTTGGAGTGGTACGAAGCCAACGGGGTCACCTTCGTGCCAAAGGAAATGAACCCGCCCAACGCGCCGGAGCTTCGCCCAATAGAGAAATATTGGGCGATTATGAAGCAGGCCCTCCGGAAGAACCCAAAAGTTGTCAAATCGGAGGCAGACTTCAAGAGAAAATTGATTTCTGTTAAAAAAAAACTACAACCTGACGTTGTACAGAACCTTATGGACAGGGTAAAGAGGAAGGTACGAGCATATGGGCTTGGGCTCGAAGTATGAATAAAAAGAAAATGCCAAAAGTTGTTTAATAGTTTTTATTTTACTGTCTAAAATTTTCAAAAGGATCGGTCTACTGGGCGAATTTCTACAGTGTTTTTTCCGTGATGCAATTTGATGTGACACACTCTTTAGCAGCGCGAGACAATCATTCATCCCTTTACGTCGGCGGAAGCCAAACTGCGTATTTGACAGCAAATTGTTCGTTTCGACCCACTTGTCTAAACGAAGTAGAATCATTTTCTCTAACAATTTGCGAATACAGGATAACATTGCAATCGGCCTATACGAGTTGTGATCGCAAGCCGGCTTGTTGGGTTTTCGTATGGCTATCACTCTCACTTGTCTCCAGTCATGCGGGACAATATTCAGCTCCAGAAACTTGTTGAACAAGTTCAGCAAACGCTGTTTTGCCAAGTCGGGAAGATTCTTCAACAAGTTGAATTTAATCTTGTCCGACCCCGGAGCTGAATTGTTACATGAGAGGAGGGCAATTGAGAATTCTACCATCGAAAAATTCTCATAATCGCATTGGAGCGGAATATCGCGTACGACGCTTTGTGCAGGAACAGAATCGGGACAAACCTTCCTTGCAAATTTGAAAATCCAACGGTCAGAGTATTCCTCACTTTCATTGGTATGGTTCCAGCCACGCATTCTCCTAGCCGTATTCCAAAGAGTACTCATAGCGGTCTCTCTTGACAAACCATTGACGAATTTCCGCCAATATCCACGCTTTTTTGCTTTAATCAGACCTTTTAGTTTGGCTTCTAGAGCTTGGTACTTTCGAAACCATTCCACTAATCCAGTTTTCCTGAATTTTTTGAAAGCGGATGATTTTTCAAGGTAGACCTTTGAACATTCCTTGTCCCACCAAAGTGATGGAGGACGACGTCGGAAAGTGGTAGCAGGAACACGTTTCTTTTGAGCTTGAAGTGCGCTATCGTAAATCTTCAAGGGGAGGAAGTTCATGCATCGAAATGATTGCTTCAGATATTAATTCTGCAAATTTTCTCCAGTCAATATTCTTCGTGAGGTCATACGCAATATCGACTGACTCACTAGATTTTGATTCATTGGCGATCGATAAAATTATTGGTAGGTGATCACTACCGTGGGGATCTTGGATTACCTTCCATGTGCAATCCAGGGATAATGAAGAAGAGCAGAGAGATATGTCTAGCATGCTTGCCCGTGCAGAAGGGTTGGCTATCCTAGTTGCTTCCCCAGTATTTAAAACTGTCATGTTGAAGTTGTCGCACAGATCATAAATCAACGTGGCACGGCTGTCATCATAGTGTGACCCCCATGCTGTTCCATGGGAGTTGAAGTCACCTAAGATTAACCGCGGCTCCGGCAATGCCTCGATTATATCAAAGAACTGATGGCGGCCTACCGTAGTCCTGGGAGGAATATATATCGAAGCAATGCAGAGTTCTTTGCCATTGATTTGTATCTGGCAAGCGACAACTTCAATGCCTGTAATCGATGGGATAGTGACTCTATAGAAGGAGTGACGTTTTTTGATCCCCAATAGTACGCCACCAAACGAGTCGTTACGATCTAGGCGAATAATGTTGAAATTGTGAAAATTCAGCTCGTCGGCTGAACAAAGCCATGTTTTACAGAGAGAAAATACATCACAGTTAGAACTGTGAACTAAAAATTTAAATTGGTCTAGTTTAGGGATGATGCTTCTGCAATTCCACTGTATGACAGTGGTCAAATCCTTGACCTCTTGCGCTGAATTAGGCATCGAGGGAAATGAACGCTGCTAAAAAGCCACATTTTTCTTTCAAAAATGTTCTCACAACCGGAAGCAAACATAATACTATGCTTTTAAGAGGATCATTTATATTTAAAGCATTTAAAATGTTATCCACAAGGTCTGAAAGCGCAAGCAGGCCAGGTAGGGGCTGTTGCTTCGACCGCGAAAATGGAACAGACGTGTTCGTTGTTGTTCCGGGAAGTGCTGAGGACCCCTGGTTGGTAGCATGACCACGTAAACCGGGAGGTACTTGCTTCGGCCTATTCTCAGCACGTTCAGTTCGAGGCTTCATTCCAACTTGGGAAGTTTCGGTTTTCTTTCTGGGGAGTGATGGAAAAGAAGTAATTTTTCTTTTCCTGATGGTACCCTGCGATGTACCGGAACTTCCTGCATTGGGAGCGTCAGCAACAGGCTCGTCGTTCTGCAGAATGGAGTAGGGATTGTCCTGTGTCGTTGGCACGGAACTCTTAAGCATTTCTGCAAAAGTCCGCTTGGAACGTTCCTTTAAGGAACGCTTGAGTTTTTCCCCTCGTTGTTTGTACACCGGGCATTGAATAAGATCATGAGGAGTCCCGCCGCAATGAAGACACTTGTGCTCTTTCGCGCAAGGATTCTCATCATGGCTCTCTCCACAATCTGCGCAACGTTTTTTATTGCAACATTAGGCGGCCGTGTGACCGAGTTGCATACATTTGTTGCATTTCATTACCCGGGGTACAAACAATCGAACAGGTAAACGAAGTGCCCCTATTGCAACGTAATTTGGAAGGGCGGAACCCTCAAAAGTCACACGAAAAGAGTTTGTCCGATTGAGAATTCTTTTGTCATTTTTATGTGACACAGATTTCAGTCGATCGCATGCAAGAATCTTCACAGTTTTTAGTGTGGAGTTCTTGAAGCGACCGACACCATCGATTATCTCTTTTCGGGTCAAACCCTTTTCGGTTATTACGCCGTCTATTTCGACGTTGCAACAGGGTACGTATACACGATACTCAATCGCAAAGAGGTCGCAGCGCGTTATTTTGTTCGCTTGGGTCCTGCTTGAGACGACAACTCGTAGTTTGTCTGGCTCCATCCGTGTAATTTCGGTAACGTCAGAAAAATGTTGAGTTAGTTCCTTCGAGATACGAATGACATTGAGAGGTTTGGATTTTCGTCTAAAGTACACAATGAATGGGCCTTTGGAGCCTTCAGGGTATTCTTTAGGACGAAAATCCTGTTTCTCGTCGATTTCCTCATCTTCGGAACTATCAACTTCGTAAACAGAATTTTCTACCTCAATTTCTGCTTCATCCTCCTGCTCTTCAGGAGGAGGTTCGGTATCAGAAATATTCAATTGCGTCAACGGGGGGTCCTTTCCGCCCTCAGCCATATTAGAAAAATCGGCCAACTGTTCGATATGAACAGAATATAATAATTATCAAAATGAATAAGTAAAAAAAAAATTATAAGGTTATGCTGCGGATAATATTTATATTAATTTATTTTATTTATATAAAATTCTAAAATGAAAAAAAGTTCCAATAAAATTACAACGGTAATGTAACCAAGAAAAAATAGACACCCCTAATGCCAACGTTTGCCGATTTGGTAAACACACAGATGAACAATGGTGTAAATCGAGCACAGATGGTAGAAGGAATAATAGGAGGACAAAAGAAAAATAAACTTATACTTGCCGCTGCTGTGTGGCGTGTGTGATAAATCTGTCTGAATTGTATCCTCTGCGTCTCGGTCGCGCACCACTTTGAGCTTCGCTCTACTGGCAAGCGCAACCGATGAAAAAAACACCTTTGTTGGATCGTTTCGAAAACCTATCCGATCTACTTGCGAGTTATTGAACGAATGATAGCAGGGAACAACTATGTATCTGGAGAATTTAATTTAAAGTGAGCGTTATACAAGTATACAAGTGCGAGCCAGAAATTATATTATGACAATTCAGTTATGATATCAAGAAAAACGGAGACCCTAGTATATTCATTACGGATAATTTTAATTCTGATAAACTAAAAAGTAACCAGGAAAACTCAGACAGAATTGAGTAGATTTAAATTTAAATTGATTTAGAATAGGATGCGTCGCAACCCTCTCCATGATAAAACAATTTTTCAGATTTGTGATACGAATATTCTCACCTTTTTGAATCCATATATACCTTACTCATGAATCCTCCCTTGGATTGCCAAAAATCAGTTCGCCGGTGTGAAGTATGATGTGAAGCGTTCATCATATGATGAAGATGTCAGCTTGACGCGTTCATCCGCACACAACATTTGCGAAACAGTGGACTGGGTGAACTGGGAGGGACGGGGTTTGTTTTGATTCGCGTTTTCATTTCTCTGTGTATTCTTCTACCGTTGCCACCCACAAGTGCCCAAGTGCGGGTTCGATTCTTCGAGTGTCAATAATTTTTGTTGCGGGTGATAACAGTTGTGCTTTCGGTACACAAATAAAGCAGGAGAAAAATCAATTATTTGCATGCGTATTTATTATTGAGATAGGTTTCTGTGTTCTGTGTCCAGTGTCTATTGTGTTTTAAGCTTGTTGATTATCAATTGGTTTTTGTTGGTAAGTGAAAACAAACGAAAATAATAAAAAAAACATTTGTTTGTTTTAAAACCCAATTTCCATTTATTCACAATCATCTCTAATAAAATCGTTTACTTTTGTTTGACAAATTCATCAATTGATTATAAGATAAGCAACAAGGTCACTTCTGGCTGTTTTATTTTCTTTTTTCCTTATTTCTCTCTGTCCATGAAGATGCTTTCAATTGGGAATCAATTTCTGCTCAAGTCACTATCTTCAGGGACTTGTCCTTATTGGTGCCGATCCGTTTCTTCTTGTGCTTCTTGGAGCTAACGATTTTCAAATTCTTTTCAGACTCCGTCTCGGAGCAGAGTGTGGTCAGCTGTATATCGATTGTGGTCGTTGTGGGCAGTTTCGTCGGCGAGCTGCCGCTGTTCGCGTTTCCTCCGTTTCCGGTCCCATTCGGTATCCGAACCGCGCGCAAGTGTGCCTTCCGTTGTCTCGGTAGTGGCTGTGCGGCCGTGACGACAATTCCGCCGGTTTTAAACTTCGAACCAGCGTGGCCGGAGGGTGCTTTGAGTGACTGACTGGAGGACACCAGTAGGGCGCCCTGCTGTTGTTGCTGGGAACCAGTGTTGGACACGCCGAGTAGATTGCTCGTGCTAGTTGCCTTCCGGGGAGACCCATTGGCGAGAAAGCCGACAGCCGCCACTGCAGCTATTCTACGTGATTGACCGGAGCGAGCGCTGCGCGAGAGGTGAGTTATGATTTCCGCTTTCTCGACTATTTTGTTCAGGGTTGATCTGAGAGGAAGGGAAATGTGAAATCAGCTTTTTCAAGTTACCAAGATCTCTTACCTGGTTTTTCTTCGCACTTTTGCGATCCCGCTACACTCGGAACTGTCGCTAAGCTTTTTGTCGGAGGACAACTTCTGCTTGGCATACTGCTCTCCGAGCGAAAGCTTGACTCGCGTTGTGGCCGAGCGGTTTTCTTTATCCCCACGGAAGTGGGTAGAGCTGCTCGACACGGCGGACGCGAGTCGGGACATACTTTTGTGGTGTTTTTCCTTGAGGCTCCGCTTGCCATTCTTCCAGGCGGCAAGCTTCTGCGAGCAGGCACTGTTCACCGAAACGGGCAATTCATTAGTCCGAATAAAGTTCTGGTAGATAAGATCACACTTACGTTAGTAAAGCTTCGTTATCAAACTGGCTAGTCTTGACTAGGGCAGGCGGAATGCCCCACGACAGGGGTCGGGAGCTAAGCGATGCTTCGTTCACATAGCCATCCGAATGCGTACCGGTCCAGATGGATCGCTTGAAAGCGAGATGTAGCTGGAAGTTGTCGGGGCTCATCGGTTTCATCAGATCGCGGCTTCTGGAAGTAATTTTGATGAGAAACCGAGTTTGGAAACATAATGTCGTGGAATTCAGAGCTCTGCTCCTTGTAATTCCCTTTAGGGAAGAACAGTATTTTTAGTGAGATGCAGGTATTCGTTAAAGGATGAACACCTGTGAACAAATGTTAACCGTAGCTTCATAAGGTTCGCTATGTTACATATACGGAACTAATTGCATAATAAAGTCAGTAAATCATAGTCTCTTCGAACAGTTACTCTAATTTGCAGCTGAGTGTGATACAAAATGTAATTCGATAGAATCTCTAACCGCAAACACAACAGGTGAGTTGAGCTCTTCGAAATGACATTCTACAAAACTAGAAATTTTGTTCTCAGCATGCCCTTGATTGAGTTGTCAAGTCAAATTGTGAGTCCAAAAAGTATTTATCTATCAACATGTTTTCCAGGATAGGCAAATTTAATGCGGCGAGCCTTAAAGTGAGAACTGGTCTTATATTGGCTAAGAACATCCGGAAAGATCATCTACGCTGCGATTCTATTGCGCCGATATTTTCGGCAGAATATGGGAAAGTTAGATCTGATAAAATGTTCTTTACTGACGGTTCATTCATAAACGGGTCCACTGGCTTCGGCATCTTCAATGAAAATTCCAGTGCCTCTTTCAAACTCAAAGATCCTTGTTCCGTGTATGTCGCTGAACTGGGTGCGATATACTACGCACTGGGGATCATTGAAACATTGCCCATCGACCACTATTTTATTTTTTCAGACAGTCTCAGCTCAATAGAGGCAATTCGCTCAATGAAAGTTGATAAACGCTTCTCTTATTTCCTAACAAGAATAAGAAAACTATTGAGTGTTTTGGTCGAAAAATTATTCAAGATTACCTTAGCATGGGTTCCCTCTCATTGCTCGATTCCGGGGAATGAGAAAGCGGACTCGCTAGCTAAGGTGGGCGCTTCAGAAGTCACACTTTTTGAAAGGCAAATTGCTTAGACGAATTTTTTCACATTCCTCGTCAGCACACACTCGTTAGTTGGCAGCGCCTGTGGAGTGAAGATGAGTTCGGTTACACACGATTATCCCTAAGGTCTCGACGAGAGCTTGATTCAAGGGATTGAATGTAGGTCGTGATTTCATTCGCGTGATATCTCGGCTTATGTTCAATCACTACAACCTAAACGCGCATCTCTATCGCATTGGGCTCGCAGCAAACAATCTTTGTGATTGTGGCGATGGCTACCACGACATCGAGCGTATTGTCTGGTCGTGTATCCGGTTCCATGCTGCTCGCTCTCAGCTCTCTAGAACACTGAGAGCAAAATGCAGACAATCGGATATCCCCGTCCGGGATATCTTAGGTAGCCGTGATCCTGATCTTCTGCTTCATCTATACATGTTCCTCAGAAACGCTGATGTCAACGTTTAATGATGTTTCCCTCGATGTGTTTCATATCCCTCCTATTCGATCTATAAAGTTTTACTTAGTCGCGGCAATACATACACACACTCTTTACAGATACACGGGCCAAAGGTTGTGCAGTCCACTGATCATTCAACAAGAGCCAAAGGTTGTACCGCTCATGACAACTCTACACGAGCTGATGTTTGTGCCGGCTAGAGACCATTCTATCCTGGATTCCTTGAGTCGAGAAGACGCACCACGCTAGATATGGGGTACAGACTAGGGGGGCGTTGCTGATTAATGGTCAGCTGCATCCCAATATGAAGTATCCCGTGTCGGACGCACGTACAGAGCATTGGAGACAGCAACATCACATTTACGGAAACACTTGTAATACTAACCTCGAGCCAACCGCGAGTAATCGGTTACATATTACTAACATAGTTATAAGGCAAACATTGTCGAAATATTGAACTCCCGGCCCCGTCAGGTTGACGCCATATGAGCCTTAATAAAAATATATAGGGTAAATGATCTTGGTTTGTCCAATTTGGGGTGTTTTTATGCAACTAGTAAATGCAAATCGATTTTTCTTCATGAAAATCACACATAATCGATACGAGTTTGGGTTTGTTGAAAAGCCCCAAGTCTCTAGTTGCTAATACTACCATAATGTGTTTTTTGTATTTTTATGTTTTTTAACGATTTTCCTTAAAGAAGAATTATGATCATGGTTTGACCACCTCTGATCATGGTTTGCCCAAAAAAATGATCATGGTTTGTCCGGTTTTAGAAATCTCCATTTTTGAATGAAAACATTCGAATTCACAATTAGATGTTGCATTTATCATTGCTTGAGTTTACTGTCATCATATTGATTCATTCATAATTTAGGCTTTCTTCAGAATATTGCCGTTTCTTGGGCATTTTAGAAGTGTGCACCTCAACACAATCAACACAGAAAAACCATACTTCTGCTATGCGCGAAGCACACCATAAACAAACATAAACAAACTGCAGCGCGCCAAGCGGTTGCCATAGAAATCATGTGGACAAAACAACATTATTGGACAATTGGACAACTCATGATCAGAATTGAGTTCATCAAAATGCGATAATTTAATGGTTCAGCTATGTAAATCCGATACAAATGGTGAGCAAGCATGATGTTTACAATATTTATAAGTGTTGTAATCCAGAAAAGGTCTGAATACGTGCCAAATAATCATCTGGTGATCGATTAAAAGTTAGCTCGAATGAGGGGCGCATTGACACAAATAGAAGGTGTATTTTATTAAAGGATTATAACATGTGATTTCGTAAAAATATACTTTCAAACTACTATAAATCATGTAAAAGGCAATTTCATTTATATGTTTCGAAACATTCGAAGGCCTTATTTGACACAGGAGCGCTGAATTAGAGCATTCAAAAAAGTGGGCAAACCATGATCATATTTTCGACTGGACAAACCAAGATCATTTACCCTATTTTGGATAAAAAAAATCCGGAAAAAAATCCTCTAGAACAACTAGCGGCGAGACAGAGAATACCTAGGCAACTTTAAGAGGTCTTCAAGAGAAGCAGTGTTGACAGCTGAAGCTATGCCACTGCTGCCTAGGCCAACATGGACGGAGGGCATGTCGAAATTCGGATCGCTGCGAGAACGTCGGATTTCAGATTCAACTGGACGAAGATAATGACCAAATTCAACAACAGAATAATTCAATACAATTGAATTATAATCAATCTTTTGCTAGTCATGAAAATGATTCTGAAGGTTGGAAGATGTGTTTCACATAATTGATCGACAGACAATAAGAAAACAGGAAAAGCTGCTGCGAAATTTTGATTGTCAGATACAAAAACAAATCATATCTGCAACGGACCATGACCGGGTATGAAAAGTGGATATACCTATATTGTACAGGGTTTTCCATTTCGGGTTTCCGAAAGTATACAGCCCTGTGCTGACAACCGTTTGACATAGCTGTCAACCAAAGCGTCATATCGTTAGTTGAATGTCTGCCATTTTACAATATGGATCGTTTTAGCATCACACAACGTGTTAATTTTGTTAAATTATATTAGGCTGTCAAAAAAGTCCTGCGGTATTTTTTTTTTGAATTTTCATTTGTTCATAAAATTAGTTACAATCATCTGTTTTAAGTCAAATATGCGCCGTTTTGTTCGATGACTTGTCCCAACGAGATGCCAACTTCATAATACCCCTGTTATAGAAGCTCGCTTCCTTATTGGCAAAAAACTCGGATAGCCAATTTTCACAGGCCTCTTTTGTGGCTAACTTCTGACTACCTAGCTCGTTCGCCATGGACAAAAACAGGTGGTAGTCACTTGGTGCAAGGTCCGGACTATACAGCGGATGCAAAAGAACCTCCCATCCGAGCTCCCGGAGCTTCTGGCGCGTCACCAAAGAAGTGTGTGGCCTGGCGTTGTCCTGATGGAAGACAATGCGGCCTCTGTTTATCAAAGATGGCCTCTTCTTCATGAGTGCTACCTTCAAGCGGTCCAGTTGTTGGCAGTACAGGTCCGAATTGAGCGTTTGGCCATAGGGAAGCAGCTCATAATAGATTATTCCTTGACAATCCCACCAAACACACAGCAGAACCTTCCTGGCCGTTAATGAGGGCTTGACCATCGTCTGAGCCGCTTCAGCGGGCTTCGACCACGACCGTTTGCGCTTCACGTTGTCGTAAGTGACCCACTTTTCATCGCCAGTCACCATCCGCTTCAGAAACGGGTCGATTTTGTTGCGATTCAGCAGCGATTCACATGCGTCGATACGGTCAAAGATGTTTTTTTGCGTCAACGTGTGTGGCACCCATACATCGAGCTTCTTTGTGAATCCAAGCTTCTTCAAATGGTTAATAACGGTTTGATGACTTATCCCCAGCTCTTGGCCGATGCTACGGCTGCTACTATGCCGGTCTTTCTCGGCTAATTCAGCGATTTTGTCGCAATTTTCGACGACAGGCCTTCCGGAGCGTGGCGCATCTTCGACGACCTCTACACCAGAACGAAAACGTTGAAACCATCGTTGTGCGGTGGAAATGGAAACTGTATCGGGTCCATAAACTGCACAAATTTTATTGGCAGCTAGAGATGCATGTTTGCCTTTGTCATAGTAGTACTGTAAAATATGTCGGATTTTCTCTTTATTTTGCTCCATATTTGCGACACTATAACTCACGAACGACTTAACCAAACAAAACATTGCCAAGGACTATATTATAGCGCGCAAAAATACCTTTCCAACAAGCTATAGTATGACTCGATACAATGAATACAACTAGAACTACGCGCTTACAACGACACCTCGCGGAAATACCGCAGGACTTTTTTGACAGCCTAATACTATAAAAATGATGAAAACCCGACAATTGTTTTTCGAGCATTACAGACGGATTTTGGTCGTCATGGACGGCCTACAGAGCACACAATCGCTAATGTAGTGCGTAAATTCGAACAAACTGGATCCGTTGCGGATATTGTGAAACCTGTGCATCATCGTAATGTGCGTTCGGCCGAAAATATTGCTGCTGTTGCTGCCAGTGTGGAGTATGACCCGAATATTTCGATTCCACGGCGTGCTCAGCAATTGGGCCTGTCAAACACATCATTGTGGCGAATTTTGCATTTGGACTTGCACCTACATTCATTCATTCAAACTGGTACAAAAATTAGAGCGTGGTGACCATGGAATGCGTCGGGCATACGTCGGTTGGGTGAACGAACAACAGCAGCAAAATGCTGAATTTTCGCATCAAATTTTCTTCAGCGATGAGGCACATTTCGAGCTCGGTGGCTATTTGAACACCCAAAATTTCCATATATGGGGCTCAGAAAATCCACACGTGATTGTTGAGAGGCCATTGCATCCGCCAAAAGTCACTGTTTGGTGCGCATTATGGTCTGGTGAAGTCATCGGGCCGTATTTCTTTGAAAATGAGGACGGCGAGACGGTAACTGTGAATGGTGAGCTCTATGGCCGCATGTTAACCGATTTTTTTTGCCACAAATTGAAGATATGGATACGGATGACATGTGGTTTCAGCAGGACGGCGCCACGTGCCACACAACACGACCAAACATGGCTATATTGCGAACGAAATTTGAGGGACGCATAATTTCGCGTTTTGGTGATGCCAATTGGCCGTCCAGATCATGCGATTTGAACCCGCTAGACTTTTTTTTGTGGGGTTATGCGAAGACCGTGTCTATGCCAACTCTCCGCAAAGTCTTGAACATTTGAAAGACAACATTCGTGAAGTTATGACCGAGATACCGCCCCATATGTGCCGAAAAGTCATCGAAAATTACCTGTTCCGGATCAAGGTGTGCGAGGAAGCCCTAGGTGGACATTTGAATGATGTTGTATGTCACACATAATGGCATAAACCAAACTTTAATTTGAAATAAAAGTTTCATCGAAATTCGAATTCTAAGTGTGTTTTATTTCAATTTACTTTCGGAATTGAAAGTTGGAAAACCCTGTATTTCAAGAATCCCGAGCGCAAATAATCATATGTTGGCCACATCGACCGCATGGCCAGATCGCTTCACAAAGAAGAATGTTGTGTGTTTTCTGGGATCAACGAACTGTACTCTTGTACGACCACTTTAAAACCGGGGAAACTGTTAATAGTAAATGTTATTTTAGGCGGATCACGGAAATCAGAATAAAACAGACCGAATGAAATAAAAACTACAGTTAAACGTTTATTGTTCTGTATGCTATGACCGTGATACACGACGAAGATACACGAACTTAACTGACAGCATAAGTAGTATAGGGTGGTAGTGATATCCCGAGCAAAATTTTCCGTCTGCTACATTATCGAAAACAACCGAGTTGAATCATGCTCTGCTCGGAAAACGACTGAAATATTAGAATAAGCAACACAAAGTAATTTTTGTTGATGACAAAGTTACGTCACACTGAGCGATGTCGGATAGGGAAATGGTTGAGCTACTCAATTGGAATCAACTAGCGCATGCGATTTATTCACCAGATCTGTCCGATTAACATTTGATCTGTGCAGTCAGATCGGACCAAGTAAAAATATAAGAAAAAATGAATTAATAGTAGCGAACAATCAAGTATTCCTTAACCTACATTCTTCTTTTATCAGATCACACTAACTGTGTAAACTACTAAAACTACACAGCTTCAAACTTTGAGATCGATTTACTCGAAATTATAATTATGTTGCTTAGCCCGGTTTGACTGACACCGACCATTTGTTTTCATCGATAAAACACGCACTCGCTGAACAGCAAGTTTTCTTTTTGTTTTTGGCGTTACATTCATCTTGAATGGCACTAACGCTCCTAGAGGAACTTCGCCGTCTCAATGTAGTATTACTTGCGTAATTTTATTAGAACTTAATTGAGATTTCTATGCCAAATAACACGTCTTGAAAGCATTCTGAGTGGCAAGCTCTAGAAATACGCGTGACCACAGTGCAAGACGGAGGAAGCTTCTTTGACGAAAAATTCCCGCGTGACATTCATAAGCTGCATGAAAGGTGGAAAAAATTTACAGCTTCCAATGGTAATAACTTATTACTAATAAGAAACAAATTTTATAAACCCTTGAAGCGTTCAGTAAACGTGCAATTCTAATGAAAAATAATCATATACATTGTTTCTTTTCTCAGTTCTAATACCGTAACTTCACCTAATTCTGCGCACTTTTGTGTTTTTAGACTAAATACACCAATTTACTATGGGTTAAACATTTAACAAGTATTTTGTAACAAGTATTTAAAAGAAAAGAAAGTAAAAAAAAGGGGATAGGGAAAGTAGAAGTTCTTTTTAAAAAATCGCACATCGAAACACCGCGCGCTACCTAACGCTCACAAAACGCAAACGCGATAAGGCTGTCGCTTTAAAACGCTTACAAAGCTTCCGTTGATGAAACTTGGAGGTTTTCTGGCGAGCGAACGTCATGTAAGGAGTGTATCGAAAAGTAGTCTTAAACATTTAACACGTTATTACACACAAACGGGTGAACTTTTTTTTTGTCGTGTAATCGAGCACGCTTTGTTACATGTCAAAAATCGAAATATAAGTCATTTATACGCGGTTAAAAAGTTGTTTTCGAAATGTCGCGAATTGATTTGGAAACTAAAAAAAAAATTTCAGCACAATTTGTGCACCGAAAAGGGTGTAACATACTACAAAATAGCAAAAAAAAATCAAAGTTTGTTCAGAAAATGTTAAACACATCGTCGCAAAGTTCGGTAATGAGTGTTCTTTCGAGGATCTCAATAGAAGTAGACGAAAACCCGGACCATGTAATCCCGAAATGGATCGAAAAGTTGTAAATTATATTCAGTAAAGTCTGCTTCATTTAATATTGGAACAAATTCTTTTGCTCATTGTGGCGCTCCTAGTGGACGGATTTGGAAACTTTTTTCACCCACGTGTCGGGAAATTCATTACCTTTCACCATGTATTTATGTCATAACACCAAACGATAGCATTTTGTAAACAACCGCCATGGAAGCCGAACGGAGAGATAAAATTGTGCACAGTTTTCTTGAAAATCCATTGTTGTCGGCATCTAAGCTAGCTAAACAGCTTAAAATGCCCAGAAATACCGTATGGCGTGTTATCAAGCAGTACAAGGAAACATTGACGACGGCTCGGAAGCCGCATTCGAAGCGTCGGAGTGGAACTTTCGACCGGAAACTGCGTGGGAAAGTCATCAAGGCCGTCAAGAGGAATCCCAATCTTTCAGACCGCGATTTGGCCAATAAGTTCCAGGCCGCTCACAGTACGGTGCGACGAATTCGTCTCCGGGAAGGAATAAGGTCATTCCGAGCCAGCAAACAGCCAAATCGGACGCTGAAGCAGAACAATGTGGCCAGAATCCATGCTCGAAAGCTGTACGACCAAGTGCTGACCAAGTTCGACGGATGTATTCTGATGGACGATGAGACCTACGTGAAGGCGGACTTTGGGCAAATCCCAGGTCAAAAATTTTATTTGGCGACGGCTCGGGGGGATGTACCTGCAAAATTTAAGTTCGTGTTTGCGGATAAATTCGCCCGCAAGTACATGATTTGGCAGGGGATATGCAGTTGTGGACAGAAAACCAAAGTCTTTCTCACTGACAAGACAATGACATCAGAAGTCTACAAAAAAGAGTGCCTACAGAAACGGATTCTGCCGTTTATTCGTGCCCACGACCGTCCAGTAATGTTTTGGCCGGACCTCGCAAGCTGCCATTACAGCAAAACGGTTATGGAATGGTACGCAACGAACGGGGTCAGCGTAATACCGAAGGATCTCAACCCCCCAAACTGCCCCCAGTTCCGGCCGATAGAGAAATACTGGGCAATCACGAAGCGGAGGCTTAAGGCAAAGGGAAAACTTGTTAGGAACATGACTCAAATGAAGAACTGGTGGAATCAAATCGCCAAAACGGTGGACGAAAAGGGTGTGCGCCGCCTAATGTGCCGTATTACGGGAAAAGTACGAGAATTTCTTCGAAACAGCAATGAATAATTTTTTTAATTTTTTTTTATGAAAGAGTAAAGAAAATGCTACATTTGTATGAAAAACAAATTATGAATTCGTTAATAAATGACTGAACTACACGCAATTGTTTGTGTTCCAATATTAAATGAAGCAGACTTTAGAATAGGTTTGGATTTATTCGTGATTTGGCCAAGAAGTTTAAAACCAGTGTTGGAATGATTCAGCGGATCAAACACAGACATGCTCTAAAGACCTATGAAAAGAGAAAAGTGACCAAACAAACACCGGCGCAGCAAGATCGAGCTAGGACACGAGCTCGAAAGCTATATGAGCGTATTTTGAGCAATCCCAACCAGTGCATTCTCATGGATGACGAAACATACGTGAAAGAAGATTCCAGAACGCTGCCGGGACCTCAATTTTATACCAAATCGATTGGAGGGAGTGTTCGGCCAAAATGTGCTCGTTCGGAAAGCCATTTGCACGGGTGACATCAATTTTACCGTCAGCTTTTTTCACAAATGCTTGAATTTATGTGGAAGAATGCTTGAAGAAGAGATTGCTTCCACTTTATAGGAAGCACGAGATTACTGGCCGGATTTGGCATCGGCACATTATACCAAATCCATTATACAATGGTTTTGGGAAAACACCATCATGTTCGTCGAAAAAGACCTCAACACACAATTTTAGTCACGTAAGCATTAAAAATGGACTATTCGGGTGGCGATGAAAGAAACATTACATAAGTTGATTCAATCACGGACGTTGGGAGGGTTGGTAGTCTTCGGTATAACGTTTATCTAGAGTCCGACACATCTCCAATAATCTCTTAATACAACGAGCCGAAGCTAGGTCCAGTCAAAAGATCTGATCCTCCCACGCGTGATACTTCTTAATGAAGACGGCAACTCTCAGCAGGCACTCCGTACTGTATATCTCTCCATTCACCGCAAGCCCCGAAGAAAAGAACAGCGCCTCGGGCATTCCCTTCTTACTGTTCGTCAGCTGCGCATCACGCTTTATCTTCAGTCGTTCTTTTTGGGTGATTGTCTACTGCTCAGACACGGCCTATCCTGTTGCTTCCGCGTTCAAATATTCATTTTGGCCAGTTGTTTTCACCTCCTGGCCAGTCTTCAGGAGCCACGCGGTGCTGATGTGCAACTTTTTGGTTTTGCACCCAGTTGAACTCTAACTCCTTGCGCACACCTGCGCCCGGACGAATCAACGCGCACCGAAATAAAGTTGAAATATTTTGTTTCAACACCGTTCGCTTTAAAGCTCGAACATCCTTTCTGCACCGTATCCTTACACCGGTGTATATGCCCAATTTCAAACCGCGCTCGAATCTTGTTTGCCTGCTTTGCTTTCTCTGTTGAGGCGGTGCGTATGGGGACGCGTTGTTATTTTTATGCTTTGCTTAGAACGAACGAAGACAAAGCGGCGCTAGAATTTGATGTCTATGTGTGTGTGTGTATAGAATGAGACGCGTATCACACAAGTGAGAAGAAATGTTTAGTATCTGAGTTCTGCGCTGGGTACATTTTGCGTGCTTATGAATGTTGTGCTCTTCGCACCAAGATAGAATTCGAGTTTTCTTTGAGCGCGAGCTGATGAAAATTAAACTTTGTTTTCTGAAGACTGCTCCTGGCCCAAGGTGCGGAACGATGAGGTCATCTTGTTCTCGGTCTGGATGAGGATGTTGTAAACGCCGGATGGACTATATCCGGTGGACACGTTGTGCTTCACGACTGGCAGCTGGCAGTATGAACGTTTGTATTTGCTTGACTGTTTTCGCCGTGGCGGTTGCAAGACCACTGATAAGGATGTCGAAGTATTTTTGTGGAACGCTCAATTAACGTAGGCTTTGAGGAAAATTTTGTCCGTTGAATATTTTTTTTAAATTTTTTTTTCATCGCCATCCGAAATTCATTTTTCAATGCACACGTTATGGAAAGACTATTTAGTATTTTTCTTAAAATGTTTACTGAGTACCTTGCATTTGCTAGTAAGAGATCGAAAAGCAATCAACCGGTTCGAAAGTTAGATGTTTTTCAAAAATTTCTATATTTGGCAACAAAAAGATTATGTTTTATGTCCTCTCCCAATTCAGAATGATACATCCTAAGGCCAAAAAAGACGATGTTTTCTTGTCTGATTTTAAAAGATATGACGTTGGGACATCAGCGAAACGTTGTCTACTGTGAATCAAGGGTAAAATCGTTGTTTCTCTCAGTAACGAACGTTATTAACTCGAGAACTGTACAATAAACTGCTTACCAGGAAATCGGGGTGTACGCGATGAGCTTATATCGTTCTTATATTGATTTGTGACTGATGACAGAAAATGGATTCATTACGGTTGGCCGAAAGCTAAAAAACCCATTATAGGCGGCCCAAATCGAATCAAACTAATGCGGGTAGCCCTTATAGACAACAAAACGCAGCCGAGTATCAATACGTACCTCTCCGCACTGGCCCGATTGAAGCCCCGCCAGAACCGCTCCTTGTTGATCACCGGCGGGAACTCCTTGATGATGCTCATCACCATCTTGGTCTTGTCGTCCTCATCCTCGGACAGGTAGCGGCTGGCGGCCGACCGTATGATCAGCTCCGGTGGCATCAGATACTGCGTCTCGCAGCCCAGCTGGGTTAGCTTGCGGATCCGATCGGACTGGCGGGGCTTGTGACGGCGCCGGTAGCTGCGCTTGACGGTATTTTCCGTATCCGAAACGGCAACCGCGTGATGTCCCAGTGGGGACTCCTCGTCTGAGGTGTACTCGAAGAAGTCACTGATCGGCTCCGCCGTGGGAATATCCAACACTATTCGGTGCGAGTTGCGGTTCTTCCGCCGATAGGGTCGCGTTGGAGTGTGAGCTTGTTTTTTACCCTGGAATAGATTGTGTGTTTCGCAAGATTAGTACTTTTAGGCAATGCGAACCACCGTACCTTCTTATTCCCTTTGAACTTTTGCGGAAGCACCGGAGATGAGGGAGGTACCCTTAACGTTGAGCAACAGGGTCCCTCCAGTTCGGCTATACTGTCTTTGCCGGCTGTAAGAAATTGGACCGTTAGCGCTGGGAATCATTCGGAAGCGTTTTTGACCAACCTTCATCCTCGGAACTGCTGGTGCTGGTGTCACCCTCATCGCTTGAATAGTCCGACAGTGGAATGTTCAGCGGTTCCTCCGCGCTGGAGCCCTCCTTCGAGAGTCTGGTCAAGATCTTCATCCGGAGTTTTTCCTTCAAGAGTCATTGAGTCAAACAACCATGGTATGAATGTACGAAGGGTTGTGTTCCAAATTCTAAGGTGCATTCGGTGCGTGGAAATCAAAACAAATCAACAACAAGCTAGCAAGTGCTTCGTTCTACAATCAATGCTTTATTTCTTTCTACACAAATAAATCAACAAAAAAAACAATCTCAAATCTGTCGCTCATTTTCGGAGGAAGGGGACGTCGCCCGTCTTCGAACTACCCGGCGCACTACTTTGACCACCCGACGAATTATACGCTTCCGAGGTCCCTGCTCGCGCCGTAGCGCCTCCCGTTCTTCCTTGCTGCGAGGTACCGGGATCGAGCGGAAATGCTCCATACGGCGCTGGATGGCCTCCTCCGACGGTGGCGACGAGTCCGGGTTGGCTAGATTTAGGATAAAGCGCAAGCATTGGCGCACCTTGTGCCGATAGACTCGCTTCGGAGGGCGCGAAAGGTAATACAGAACAAAGTACAAACAATTATTGTGCTGGCGATCGGTTGCTTCCTACCTGCCCTATCATGGTAAACTATGGTAAACTTCCTTTCTAACATATTGTTTTGACGGTGACCGAGACAGGCACAAACTGAACTAATCTGGATTAGAATGATCTGGAGTGATCTTTGGACATTGGACGGACAAAAACAAGAAACACTTATACACTGCTGGCCGAGTCTCTCCCTGAACTCGCGTTACAGCTTGAACGCCTTGTTGGAAGCCCAGAAATACTTCCGCCAGTTGAATAGAAATGGTACCGGGGATGGGGGTGGACGCAGCGTTGTTTTCGTCGCCCGTTTACGGTCTTCCTCAGCAAGACGGGCTCTCCGTGCCGCCGCACGTTCCTCCTGCTTCGCCTGCAGCTCTTCCTCGGATCTGGGCACCGGGATTCGCGAGAACTCCGCCAGACGCCAGCGGATAGCCTCCAGACAGGGTGGCTCCCCGTACGGGTTGTGAAGGTTCAGCATGAACCACAGATACTTGCGTACGATTTGGCGGTATGTGCGCTAGAGTTTTGTGTGTGTTTGTTTGGAGTATACAGAATTGGGGGGTTTGCTGTGTATTTGTTTGTTTGAAGGTGTGATTGGTCACGGATAGAAATGAGCTGTTAGAATTTTTGAACACCGCTAGATTTATCTTTCAATCAGATTTTTTCTCCAATTAGGCTTATATTTTTCTTCATTTTGTTTGTAATCCATAATTTTAGCGAAAGTATTAATGTACCAGTAGAATGATCCCTTGGAAAGTGACCGTAGGTTTGTAACTTCTTTCTTTTTCGATTCCTAATTTTTTAATATATTTTTCTAAATTTTGTCTATTTTATGTTTTCAAGTTCGCGGTTCCTGAAATCTTAAAATTTTCCTGTTGGTAATGTTTGTAATTCAAAAAAAATTGTAGTTTTTCAAGTTCTTGTTGCTCAATGTTTAATTTTCCAATTTCTGAATTTTTTAATTTTCGATTTTTAAAATTTTGAAAGTTTTTATTTTTTTTATTCATTGTTCAGTTTGTAACTTATTGACTTTTCCATTTTAATTTTTTTTTATTTTCAATTTATTAAATTTTGAAATTTTGAAATTTATATTTTCCGGCTCCTATGATTTTATTTTATTTTATTTTACAAACATCAACAGGCTTAACACGCTTATTGGCGAAATTTCGTGGAAGGTTTGTCACGAGAAACGTCAATGAAAAAATTATGGAAAGTGGCTCGAAACATGAGAAATCGCTCTTCAACGAATGAAAGCGAAGAATATTCACATCGATGGATTTTTAATTTTGCACGGAAGGTTTGTCCCGATTCCGCTCCCGTGCAAAAAATTGTTCGAGTTATACCACAAGATAGGTGCGATCTTGATTCCGGGTTTTCGATGGTAGAATTCTCTCTTGCTCTCCTTTCTTGTAACAATTCGGCTCCGGGAACGGATAGAATTAAGTTCAACTTGTTGAAAAACCTCCCTGATGTGGCGAAACATCGCTTGTTGAATTTATTCAATCGGTTTCTGGAACATAATATTGTTCCGGATGATTGGAGACAAGTACGAGTTATAGCTATTCAAAAACCCGGAAAACCCGCGTCCGACTTCAATTCGTACCGCCCAATAGCAATGCTGTCTTGTATACGGAAATTGTTGGAGAAAATGATCTTGTTTCGCCTTGATCGATGGGTTGAAACGAATGGCCTACTCTCAGATACACAATATGGGTTCCGCAGGGGCAAGGGGACGAATGATTGTCTTGCGTTGATTTCTTCAGAAATTCAAATGGCTTACGCCGAAAAAAAACAAATGGCTTCAGTATTCTTGGGGCCTTTGATTCTGTTTCAATAGAGGTTTTTTCAGACAAATTACACTCTCGGGGTCTGCCGTCTCTATTGAATAATATGTTATATAACTTGCTTTGTGAGAAACATTTGAACTTTTCTCACGGAGATTCGGCAGTAAGTCGGGTCTCTTACATGGGCCTCCCCCAGGGCTCATGTTTAAGCCCCCTTTTGTACAACTTCTATGTAAGCGACATCGACAATTGCCTTACACAAAATTGCAGCCTAAGACAACTTGCAGATGATGGAGTGGTGTCTGTCGTAGGATCAAACGAATCCGACCTGCAAGGACCCTTACAAGATACATTGAACAATTTTTCAACCTGGGCCATTGGGCTAGGGATCGAATTCTCCACGGAGAAAACAGAGATGGTGGTTTTTTCTAGGAAGCATAGACCAGCAAAACCAAAGCTTCAACTTTTGGGTAAACCGTCTATGTCATTCAAGTATCTTGGGGTCTGGTTCGACTCCAAATGCACTTGGGGGGCCCATATTAGGTATCTGAGTAAAAAATGCCAACAAAGAATAAACTTTCTCCGTACAATTACCGGCACATGGTGGGGAGCCCATCCAGAAGATCTCATAATGTTGTATAGAACAACTATTCTCTCAGTGATGGAGTACGGCAGTTTCTGTTTTCAGCTGCCAAAACACACTACATTAAACTCGAGCGAATTCAGTATCTTTGTCTCCGTATTGCTCTGGGATGTATGCCCTCAACGCATACCATGAGTCTCGAGGTTTTGGCAGGCGTACTCCCACTAAAAGATCGCTTCAATTTATTATCTCTTCGGTTCCTCATCCGGTGTAAGGTTATGAACCCATTGGTGATCGGAAATTTTGAACAGCTGATCGAGCTAAATTTTCAATCTGGGTTCATGAGTCCATATCATGAATTCATCTCCATCCAGCTTGATCCTTCTTCGTATAATCCCAACCGTGTTTGTTTTCCAGACTACATCAATTCCTCTGTGCATTTTGATCTGTCCATGAAGCAGGATATCCATGGAACATCAGATTATCTTCGATCGAGGATCGTTCCAACGATCTTCGATGCAAAGTATGGGGATATCAATTGTGATAATATGTACTTTACTGATGGGTCCTCTATGAATGATTCCACAGGATTTGGAGTGTTCAACAATTTTTTTAGCACCTCCCACAGTCTTCAGAATCCTTGCTCTGTGTATATTGCTGAATTGGCAGCGATACACTGGGCGCTGGACAGCGTCGCCTCACGACCTGTTGAACACTATTACATTGTAACGGATAGTCTTAGCTCTGTCGAAGCTATCCGTTCAGTGAGGCCGGAAAAGCACTCGCCGTACTTCCTTGAGAGAATACGAGAAATTGTGAGTGCTTTATCCAGACGCTGTTATGTCATTACCTTTGTCTGGGTCCCTTCCCATTGCTCAATTCCGGGTAATGAGAGGGCTGACTCATTAGCAAAGGTAGGTGCAATTGAAGGCGATATTTATCAGCGTCAAATCGCCTTCAATGAATTTTATTCTTTAGTCCGCAAAAATACCATAGTTAACTGGCAACGCAAATGGAACGAAGATGAATTGGGCCGGTGGCTCCACTCGATTATCCCTAAGGTTAGCCTCAAACCATGGTTCAAAAGTCTGGACTTGAGTCGGGACTTTATTCGCACCTTCTCCCGACTCATGTCCAATATTTTTTAGGGTTTTTAGGGTTTTTTATTTTGTAATTTTTGTTTAATCTTCCGAAAGTTTGAATTTTAGAATTTTTTATATTCTTAATTTATTAATTTTTTTTATTTCTTCAATTATATAATTTATATTTTTTTTTTATTTTGAATAGCCAGAGCAGCCAGAACCAGAACCTGCTCCGGGCTTTTGAATGCCAAAGGGGAACTAGGATGTGCGGCATGCACGTATCTGCATGCTCGTTGTGTTTAGTCCTACTTAATTTTTTTTATTTTTTTTTTTAATTTTACGTGTTTTGAGTTTTTTGTTTTTAATTTTTCAAATTTTCCATTTGCAATTTTTCTTTTTTTTTTAAATGTTCAATTTTACGTTTTGTTAAGTTTCTGGTTTTTTTATTTTAAATTTTTTAATTTTTTGATTTTTGATTTTTCAGTTAAATTTTTAAATTTATTTTTTTTAATACATATTTTTTAAAATTTTTCTGTTTCGCGTTTTTAACTTCCTGTTTTTCAATTTTATGGTTTCCAAGTTCCTGGATTTCAATTTGAAATCAAATTTTTAAATTTCTTTGAATTTTGTATTTTTTTTAAGTTTTAAATTTTTAAATTTTTCGTTTTCCAAGTTTGCTCAAATTTTAATTTTTTAAATTTAAAATAAACTTTTCAAAGAGAAGCTTGCAGGCTTGGAAACCAGTGTTGCCAAAAAGTTTGAAAATATAAAAAGTTTATTCTCTGAGAAAAATTATGTAGATAGGGACACAGCTGTTATGAACAGGAAGCGACATGTTAGTCCGAGCACAATTAGTGCCAATTTGGACACATCGAGTAAAAAAATTATGTTGATGAATAACAATAATGATTTGATGCAAAAAGGTAATTTGAAAGAAAAGGTGATGTTGAATAATAATAGCAAGAACATTATAAGTTATGCGAATGTCGTTGCTCGTAAGGCTCGTCCGATGATTGTGGTGAAACCAGTTGAGTCTAATAAAAAAAAGAGTGAAGAAACAAGAAAAATTTTAAAAACTAAATTAGATCCCAAAATACACAAAATAGCCAATTTCAAGGACGGGAAAGATGGCTCGATTATTGTTGAATGTGCGGAAGGGGATAATGTAGAAAATGTAAAACAAAGAATTGAAAGCAATCTTGGAGAGAGGTTTAATACGTTTATACCAAAACCAATTAAACCAAAATTGAAAATTATTGGGATGAGCGAGCAATATTCCTTTGAGGTTTTTATCGATTATTTAAAAAGTCAGAATGATAACATTTCTATCACTGATGTTAAAGTTGTTGCGAAGTATGAAAATCCACGCTTGAAATATAATAAATATAACACGATTATTGAAGTTGATCATGACACTTATGGCCACCTGATGACTGCTGGTAAAGTAAGTGTTGGGTGGGATAAATGTAATGTGATTGAAGCCTTTAATGTTTTGCAATGTTTCAAATGTGGAGAATTTGGACATAAGAGCACCGACTGCAAAAAAGAACAAACATGTTCAAGATGTAATGGAAAACATAAAACATCTGAGTGTTCATCAACAGAATGGAAATGTATAAATTGCTTGAAAGTTAAAAAGGAACAAAAAATGAATTTGGATGAAAATCATCCAACTTATAGTACACAGTGTCCTGTGTATCGGAGATTGCTGGAGAAGTAAAAAAGCAACATTTTTCAAACTAAATAGTAATTTCGGAAAACTACATGTGAAAGTAAGTTGGCAATAATCTATTTGAATATAGCTGGGCTTTGTACAAATTACGCAGAAATGCGATTACTTGTAGAAAACGTGCGTCCTCAGATGGTTTTTCTTTCTGAAACTCACATAGTTAATGAAGAATCATTTGACCAGTACAACATACCGGGTTACAAAGTTGTTTTTTGTTTGTCGCACTCTAAACACACAGGAGGTGTTGCAATTTATGCAAAAGTATCAGTTAATTTCAACATTCGGTTAAACGAAGCTGTTGAAAATAATTGGTTCTTGGCTATTTCAGTTGAAAGGGGCATGCAGATAGGAAATTATGGAATTGTATACCATTCCCCTAGTTCCAGTGACCAGCGATTTATTGAAATTTTGGAGAACTGGTGGGAAAATATCGTTGATTGCAGTAAATTAAATGTAATTGTTGGTGATTTTAATATTGACTGGCTCAATGTACGAAATTCGAATCAATTGAAACAATTATCGCATTATTTCAACTTGAAACAAACGGTTCTCGAAGCTACTAGAATTTCTAAACATAGTAGAACTCTGATTGATCACGTCTTTTCAAATTTTGCTACTGTTCATTCTTCGACCGAGGTCAAATTTAAAATAACTGACCATGAGACAATTTTTGTTTACATTGAGAATGGACTGCATGACAGTGATGGAAATAAAGTAAAGATCAAATGTTGGAAACGATATTCTAAAGAATCCATGTCTCAGCTTGTGTCGGCAAGCCTGGATTTTGTGGCAATGACTGGACATCTGAATGATAAAGCAGCTGTTCTAACTAATATTTTGAGAGAGTGTACGAATAAATTAGTAGTTGAAAAACATATTGATTTGAGCAATTCGAACAGCTGGTACTCTTTGGATCTGATGCGCCTCAAACGCAAAAGAGACAAAAAGTACAAACAGTTTTTGAGAACTAATTCAGAAAACCATTGGAACATGTACACCTTAGCGCGGAACATATATTCACGGGCCTTGAAAAAGACTAGATGTGAATATATACAGAGGAAAATCGATGAACATCAAAATAATAGTAAAGGACTATGGAGAATATTATTAAATTCGAAAAACAGTATACCGCGTTCCATAGTTTTCGGAGGGTCAGAAGAACAGTCAGACTAAATTATTGCAGAGAAATTTAACAGTTATTTCGTTAATAGTGTTCTGCTGATCAACCAAAGTATTGCGTTGGTCAGAGAACCTGACGAAATAATACAGCCGATTACTATCAATAGCAGACTAGATTGTTTTTCACCTATCACTTTTGTTGAATTGAAAGGTATCTGTTTTTCATTGCAAATACGGCTGGTACCGATAATGTCAACGCGAAAGTGATTCAAGATTGCTTTCACATCATTGGACACGATCTGCTGGACCTGATAAATGACTCTTTACGAACTGGGCACGTGCCAAAGGTTTTGAGGAATTTGATGATGATGATTATTTTTTGTTTTGTTTATGTATATTATATAAAAAAAAAGTAATAAGCGTTGTCCACGAGATTTTGAGCCTCGCGCGCGTTTGGTCGGCCTGGACTATGTTAATGGAACACTGGCAGAACACTGATACATAATGAAATTTTTATGTGGGTCTGAAGTGGAAACTGGAATGGGGATAGCTCATTCAGAATTATCGTAAACTATCTTATCATAAGATGGTTATATCGAGTATTTGTGAATGTGACAGATCTCTATCATGTTCTAAGTAGACACTTTTAGATATTGGGTTCGATTCCCAATCTGTCAAGGATCTTCCCGGGTTGGAAATTTTCTTGACATGCCTTAAAAAAACTTTGGGTCTGAAGTTGGGATTATCATTATGATAATGTCGATAAGGATAGGACCATTGTTTTCTTTTAAAGTTTTTGGCTATTTATGATGTTCGATTAATAGAAATTCATGCCTGCAACAGAGTTAGTTCGCTGTTTTGTTTTATAATACTGATATCTTAATTTGGTTAAATATAAATATTATCTATTAGATAAATCGGCCAGTTCAAACCTTTGTAGGGGTATGAGGTGGGTCATCATCATCATCATCATCATTTTTCAGTTTCTGAATTTTGTATTTTTGATTTTTGAAATTTTAATACTTTTTTTTTATTTGGTATATTTTTAATTTTTTATTTATTTTTCAGTTTGTAACTTCTTTATATTTCCTATTTTTGTATTTCTTTTAATTTATTTTTTTTTAAATGTTTAAATTTTTAAATTTACATTTACATTTACATTTAAATTTTACAATTTCGAATTTTTGAATCTTTTAATATTTTTTTAATTTTCGGTTTGTAATTTTTGATTCTTTAAAATATTTTTTTGATATTAGTAAATATTATTGAATTTTTTCTTTTTTATATTATTTTTTTAAATTTTTAATTTTTTTTAAATTTTACTTGTTTTAAGTTTCTGTATTCAATTTTAAATTTTTCAATCCTTCAATTCTTCAAACTTAAAATTGAAAAAAAATAAATTGAAATAATTGAAATATTAACAATTATTTATATTTTTTTTTTCATTTTTAAGTTTTTTAAGTTACTGTTTTACAGTTTTAAATATTAGAATATTTAAGTTTTTATTTTTTTGGCAGACTTATCTCACTTCTTAACTAGGCGAACCTAGCCAGAATTTTCACCTGCCCCCGGGCTTCTGAATGCCAAAGGGGGACTAGGCTCTGCGGAATGCACGTATCTGTATGCTCGTGCTGTTTCAGTCCTGACCGAGAAATTGTCGAACAATCGCGCAGGTGCTAAGGATGACCGACTTTTGGATGCCGGCCAATTCCTTCTCGATGTTCAACACCTTTAGCGCTTCCAGAAGTGTCTTCGGGATAATTCCAGTTCCAGAGAGAACGACTGGAACAATTCTTGGGACCTCCCTTAGCCCCCACAGTTCCTTGAGCTCCACGGCCAATGGTCAGTACTTGCAGATTTTGCGACCGTGGGTCTCCTCCAGATTCTGATTCAGTGGAATAGCGACATCGATGATGGTGACTTTGCGGTCGCTCTTGTCGTAAACCATTATATCTGGGCGGTTGTGGTGGATCGAGAGGTCGGTCAGAACAGTGCGATCCCAGTACAGCTTGAAACGGTCATTTTCCAGGACAGGTGCAGGCAGGTACCGGTAGTTTGGTACGTTGTCTTCCAGTAGAGCACATTGGAGCGCCAGTTGTCGATGAACAATACGGGCCACGTTGTTGTGGCGCTCGGTGTAGGCTGCGTTGGCCAAAACGGGACAGCCTCCCATAATGTGCTCTATGTTTTCACCTGGTTGATGGCACATCCGGCAAATGTCATCAACGTCTTGATGCCAGACGTACCGCCTGCAGTTTCTCGTCGGCATTATCCTGTCCTGGATGGCTATCATGTCGGCTTCTACTACTGAAGAGAGTTCACCACGCGTTAGCCACAGATTAGATGCGGCCTTGTCGACGTGTGGCCGGTCCAGTTGATGGGGGTGGGCACCATGCACTGCCTTCTGCTTCCAAGCTGCAATCTTCTCCTCCACTGTCTGCAGATTGCAGTTGAGTTGGTACTCCGCTTGCGCCAAGTGCAGAGCGCTGTATCCTCTGTCGGTGGCGCAGACAGCCCGGTATAGCGCGTTTTGGTTGGCGCGTTCTGCAAAGTACTCGCGCAGTTGTCGTACCTGGGCAACACACAGTGCAGATATGTCGACTATTCCAAGTCCCCCTTCTTTGCGTGGCAGTGAAACTCTCTCCAGTGCCGATTGAGGATGGTGCATTCCGGCCTCTTTAAATGCTTTCCTCATCCTCCTCTCAAGGTCCTCTAGGTCAGTTAAGTTTTTATTTATTTTTTATTTTTTAAATTTCTTTTGTTTTTTTATTTTTAAATTTTTGCATTTTTTAAGTTCCTGTTGTTCAATTATTGATTTTAAAAATTCTTAAATTTACAAATTTTAAAATATTAAAATATTTCAGTCCTTTGTTTTTTTTTATCTTAAAATTTGTAACCCTTTTAATTTTCCGATTTTCAATTTTTTCAACTTTTGAATTTTGTAAAAATTATTTATTTAACGTTTTCATGTTCCCGCTATATCATTTAATATTTTATTTTTGTGTTTTTCATGTTTATACTGTTCAATATTTGATTTTTGAATCTTTAAATTTTTTTATTTTTTGAACTTTCCAAATTCTGTGATTTTTGAATTATGATATTTTTGAATTCTTTGAATTTCAAAATTGTTTAGTTTTTAAATTTTCCAATGTTTCAAAGTTTCAATTTTTGTTTTTTTAATATTGAATTATTTTGATATCAACACTTCAAGTTGTTGATTTTTTAATTTTAAAAAGTGGTGATCTTGAATTTTTCAATTTTAAATGACAATCAATTTTTAAAATTTAAAATTTTTTGAAATTATACTTTCAATTTTCAATCTTAAGTTCCAATTTTGAATTTTGGATGTTTTTTTTGACTTTTTGGCTTGTAATTTTTGAATTTAAAATTTTGAAATTTTTAGATTTTTTTTAACTTAGTTTTTTATTTTACAGTTTGTAACTTCATCATGTTTTTTATGTTTCTGTTTTATAAATTTAATTTTTTTTTATTTTGATTCTTTTTATTTTACGTTTTGGAAGTCCCTGCTTTTTTATTTTTTCAATTTGCAACTTTTTTTTTTTAATTTTCAGTTTCACGTTTTTTAACTTCTGGTTTTTAGTTTAAATTTTTTAAGTTTTAGGATTTTAAATTTTTCAATTTTCTGATTTCAATTTTTCTAATATTTTAATTTTCAAAAAAAAATCTATTTTACTTTTAGAAGTTCTTGCTTTTCGATTTTACTTTTTACAAGCTTCTGGTTTTCAATTTAAAATCTATGGATTTTTCTGTTTTTATTTTTTTTTTGAATATTTTGATTTTTCAATATTGCGTTTTCAATGTTCTTGTTGTTCAATTTTGAATTTTCAAATTTTCGGATTTTTTAAGTTTGAAATTTTCGATGTTCGAAATTTTGTTTTTTTTATTTTGAAAGTTTAAAGTTTTTATTTATTTTTCACTTTGTCACTTCTTATTTTTTTCTTATTTTTGCATTTTTTAATTAAAATTTTTTTAAATGTTTAAACTTTTAAATTTACAATTTCAATTTTCAAGGTTGAACTGCAGGAACCTTTTGAATTTTTGATTTTCAAAAATTAATTTTTTTTTGTTATTTTTGGCATGGAATTTTTGAAATTTATTTTTTTTAGTTTTTCAATTTTGTTTTTAGTTTTTTGATTTTGGATTATTGAATTATTGGATTTTAACTTTTTCAACTTTGATTAGTTTTAATTTTAAGTTTTTTGTAACTTTTTGGTTTTGTAACTTTCAATTTTTTTTCTTTTTTTTATTTCACGTTTTCGAGTTCCTGTAAATCAAAATATTTTTAAATTAAAATTTTTTTTAATGTTTTTTTCATTTTACGTGTTTTCTGTTTTCAATTTTTTCATTTTTGAATAATTTTTATTTTTACAATTTTTAAATTTAACATTTTTTTAGTTACTGTTTTTCAGTTTTAAATTTTAGAATATTTCAGTTTTTGATTTTTTGATATCTTTGATTTGTGTTGTTTTTTTTTACTTTTGCGTTTCTAACTAGCCTAAGTTTTTCAACTTTTGAATTATTTAATTTTGTAAAATTCTTTAATTAACGTTTTTAACTTCCTGTAGCATAATTTTACAATTTTGATTTTTTTTTTCATTTTTGATTTTTGTATCTTTGAATTTTAATTTTTTTGTGTATTTAATGTTTTCAATTTTGTAATTTTTAAACTATTATTTTTTTTCTAATTATTAGTTTTTTTTTTCAATTATTTTTTTTTAAATATTAAATTATTTTAATATTAAAATTTTCTATGTTCACATTATCAATTTGTTGATTTTAAGTTTTCAAACTTTCGATTTTCTAATTTTCAAAATTTGTGGTCTTCAATTTATCAATTTCAATTGAAAAGATTTCAATTACATATTTCAAAAAATTTATTTTCAAATTAAAATTTTCAAATGTTTGATTTTTATATTTTAGTAACTCAACCAATCGCTGGAGTATTTATGAATCAGTTATGCGGGTCAATTTGTTAGAGGCTTCTGTTTTCTGGAGATATTTTCGATTGATTCTCCTCGGATGCCCCGAAATATTTATGGTATGGCACATTTGAATGGTTCTAACGCTTCACGAACGGCAATTTCGAGGTGAAGAACTGGACGCAAAAAGAGAAGGTTCTCGAAGATTTGGAATTGTAAGAATTACCGGATCCGTTTTCGTTTCCGTTTCAAAGTCTATATGATTTGACACGATCATTGATGTGACTAATCAAGCCACTCCCAAATGTTTTACAGTTATGGGGATGACTCAGAAGCAAGGGAAGTGTGAATTTCCTAGAAGTTGAATTGTTTGTCATGGGGAGTTCTTGGCTATACTTCCACTTCCTTCACTTCCACTTCCACTTCAATACTCTTAGTTGAGGTCATTATGTCCGTGACAATGTCTGATCTCATGTTGCGAAGGGCACAATTCATGCTTGGAAAGAAAAAATAAAATAGAAATCAATGGCAACCGACATAATTGAGCAACACTTTTGGTATTTTGAGAAACAGTAAAAAACATTAATTCGTGGATCGTATCAAAAGAGGAAGGAAGAATATAAACCAGAAATAGTTATTTTATCGATTATTTGTATTTTGAAGTACTGTGCATTAAATTTTGTGCACAATCAATCTGCATGGTGTTCAAAATTCTAACAATGCACTAACTGTGTGAAAATTACAACAGAATTCAAAAAATGGGGTGCTTCAAGAATAACAAAAAGGTTTCGCTCAAATGCGAATTTGTTCATTTGGTTTATTGCTATACAATTTAGAATACTTGCAATTATTTACATTACACGTATGAGACAAGGCAACTCGATCACGTTTTGCCGAACCGATTCGTTGATCCCGATGACGATACTCACATGAAGGCACGAGCGGACAAATAATGCGAACACATAGAGACGGTTAACACAAAACAACACGCACACAGAAATTTCTGACGAATTTGTCGCAGAGCAAAAATGAAAAATAAAATCAAAATCTCCAATTGCAACTCTGTAAGTTCGATTGGTTTCTAAGCTACACCATCAGCTACAAAAGTACAACTGCTACCGTGGCTTGTGCTAACTTCCGATGCTATTATTTACAATCACTGCCGATAATCTCTGAGTGTTGCTTCGCTATGATCGCTTTATTCTACAGAACGCGTAGTAGCGAGCAGAGGGAGAGGAAACTGCGAAAGATAACCGCTTCGATAAATGCAACGTAATTTTTTTGTGTCAATAAATTTAAGTTAAGATATTCGAGGCTCGTTAGCTCTCGTTCAGCCACCACCAGGCCTGCTGCTGGGCTATGCGGCGCGCTTTGCGCAGTTTTTTCTCCCTCTTCCGCAACTTTCGCAACCGTTTCACGAAAAAATTTACTTTGATCGGGTTATCGTCGTAGTAATCCATCAGCGTCTCGCAGTAGGCCCGGCCGATGTGCTCGTAGTCCTGTGAAAGGGCATCGATTTTAAACGTTCAATGAAAAACTCAACAAGAGAAACTTACCGCCGCACTGAAGTGGGTCCCCGAACGACCTCCCATGGTGCTTCCACCGAAGGATGCCTCCAAGGTGTAGCTGTTGGTTACCCCCAGAACCCAGACCACTATCCGGCCGGTGCCCTCCTTGTTTTTCTGTACCTTGAACTTGCAGTTTTCGAAGGAGAACTGTAAAGGAGTAAAGAAAGATCAGTTCGAGCCGTTCAGGATCGGCCACAGGTACCTTATCGGCGACATTCTTGTGCAACATCAGCGGAAAGACCTGCTCCAGCAGTCTTCGGTCCGGATGGCGCTTCAGATTCTCACACCCGTAGATGAACACATTATGCTTGCGTGAGTGGGCGTGCATATCGCAGTACATTGCAACGCCGCAGTCCTCCATCAGTCTGTGGAAAAGCGTCGAGCGTCAAACGAAGTTAGGTCGTGATCGATCGGCAGTTCGTTACCTTCTAATCATTGCCTTAGTGTTCCAGATCGAGGGGTACGTCTCCCGGATCACCGTCCGGTACTGTCGGTTGAGATCGCGCCCGGTCAGCGAACTGCGGGTGTTCCCCACGATCACCCCGTCCGGATTGAGCATAGGCACTAGCTTAAAGATAAACTTGTGGCGAAGTTTCTTCGCCTGCGACTGGAGTTAGTACTGTCCCACACGCATTTCATGGATTCAGCTCGACCCATACTTACCACGTATGAATCACCAGTGATGAAGTCCATGAGGCCCTTCATCATCCACGACGAAGGGCTCTCGCCAGGATGAACACGTGCGGTGATGATCACCGCTTTCTTTTTCTGAAAATAGAAACCAAACGACAAAAGGGAAGAGTTGAAGCGCGTGACTCTAGCTGTCAGCTGCCCGACGTGTGATCGAAGTCACGCGACATCCGGAAATAGATCCACCGGCAGCTTGCTCACCTTCTGATTGTCGTCGTCATGCGTTGACGGCGCCGTCACGGTCAGATAGTACACATTGTTCCCGGCCAGCGATCGACACAGCAGCCGCAGCTTGCAGAACTTGGACTTGACCGGATTCCGCTGGATGCACATCAGATAGTCTTGCAGGTCGGAGTATGTGTACGGATAGCTGTGGGCAAAGTAGACCGTGTCCTCGTCGTACTTGAACTCGATGTTGAACGACAGCGTGAACGAGCTGTTGCCGATGAAGTCATCGTCGTCGTCATCGGCCGGCCTGTGGTGGTAATTGCTGTGATTGTAGCTGTTGTGAACGGAAAAATGGGGAAATTTTTTTCAAAATTCGAGTTTCCTTCAACAAACGATAGCGCTCACCCATTCTCGCTGTCGTTGCGGAAGTAGGCGATATTGTCGCCGCAGCGCTGCCACCCAACGTGATTGTACTCGGCGTCCAGCGTGGAGTACATCAGTGGCCGCATCCCTTCCTTGTACAGGCTGTCCGGTTTCGTAAGGTTGATGATTGAGAACCTGGTGGCCGGGATGAGGAGGCATTCATAAGAATTCACATTTAAGTTCAGTTTCTTGAAATTGATCGTAAAAGAGAAGAAATCTCATTGTCAAATAAATGATTCGTTGAAATTATGCAACGATAATTTTGTTGGAACCTTGGAGAAGCTCCCACTGCATCCAAAGAACAGCTAATTCATAATTCTCTGCGAGTGTCAATATAGAGAATCGATGCGCACTATATCTTTACAAGACTGAATATGCGGCACCAAATCTTCAACATGCGGCTGAAAAGCATCTCTGCAAGTTGTTTCCGACAGATTCAACGGACGAAACAACTCGCTCCAAAAATAATGAGCCTGATGTTGATTATGCAACACGACAACGTTCGACCATATATTGCAAAGCTGGCACAATACATCATGTCATGATATGACTTGAAATATTGAATCATTTCCTAATCTATTCATTTTCATGTTTCGAAATTTTCAATTTTCGGAATTTAACCATTTTTCAGAATTTCAAAAACATTAATTTTGAATTCTAAAAAAAAATTATTTTTCATAATAAAATATTATTTTTTATGAATTTTAAATTTTTGGCATTTCCTATTTTTGGAATTTTTAAATCTCAAAATTTTTAATTTAATTTAATAATTCCGGAATTTTTTTTTGATTATTTTGTTTTGAATTTACAGTTTTTGAAATTAAAATCTTCGGAATTTACTTCGAACTTTCGATTTTAAATTTTTTAATCTTCGTTTTTTGTTTTTTTTATTTTCGGTATTACTAATTTTTGAATTGGAAATTTTTAAATTTTTCGGTTTTTGGTATTTTTTTTCGAGATGTTTGATATTTTGTTTAAAAAATTGGGGGTCTTAAAAAAATTCTAATTGTCGAAATTCCAATTTTTTTAAAATCAAAAATGATTAATTTTTGTTTTTTTTTCTAAATTTTCGGAATTTAAAATTTTTCGGATCTTCGGAATTTTAATTTTTGCAATATTCAATTTTTAGAATTTTCGCCATTTTTAACGCATATTCGGTTTTTTTTGTAGTTTTTGACATTTCAAATTTTCATTTTCAATTTTTATTCGAGATTTTCGATATTTTAATTTAAAAATTCGTGGTTTTAGAAATTTCTAATTTTCGAAATTCCAATTTTTTTGAAATCAAATTTTCGGAATTTAAAATTTTCCGGATCTTCGGAATTTTAATTTTTGCAATATTCAATTTTTAGAATTTTCGCCATTTCTAACGCATATTCGGAATTTTTTATTTATGTAGTTTTTAACATTTTAAATTTTCAGAACTTCCGGCATTTTCAATTTTTGAAATTTTCAATTTTCAAAATTTTCGGATTTTCAATTTGCGGAATTTTTGATTCTCAGTTTTTTTACCAATTTAAATTTTCAGTATTTTTTATTTGTAGCTCTCGTATCTTCCAATTTTCAGAATTTTCGGCATTCTCAATTCTCGGAAATCTGGAAATTTACATTTTTCGGAATTTTGAAATTCTCAGTTTTTGGAATTTCAATTTTCGGTTTTTCATTTCGAATTTTTAGCAATTGTAAATTTATTCAAAATTAAAAGTTTTGGGATTTACAACTTTTAAAGTTTTCGGCATTTTTATTTTTGGAATTTTTGTTTTACGGATGTTGAAAATTTCAGTATTTGTTTTAATTTTCTAAAAAATCTTCGAATTTGAAACTTTTTCAGAATTTTCTTGTTCAACATTTTTACCATCAATTTACGGAATTTTCGATCTTCATGATATTCGAAGTTTCAATGTTTGGAATTGAGCATTCTCGATATTTAGAATTTATGGATATTTTAATTTTTGTTATTTTTCATTTTTGATTTTTCATTAATTATCCTAATTTTAAGTTTTTGATTTTTTCTTGGAATTGAAAGTTCTCGAAATTTTAGATTTTCGGAGTTTGTATTTACGTTATTTCAAATTTTCGTTTTTTTTAAATTTCCGAACTTTCGGAATTTATATTTGTGGAATTCTCAATTGTTTGCCATTTTTAGTTTTCGGAGTTCTCGATTTTTGTACTTTTCAATTTTTGGAATTTAAATTTTTTGAATAAAAAAAGCTCAAAATTTTCGATTTTAGGAATTTAATTTTTTTCGATTTTTTTTTCAAATTGCTAAGTCTTAGAGTGTTTGAATGTTTTGATTTTTTAGCTCGCTATATTTTTAGTTTGTGACAATTTCTATTCTCAGAATTTTTGGAATTTTTAATTTTCGAATGTTTTCAATTTTCAGTTTTATATTTTTTGGTTTGCGGCCATACAACACCATTTTAAACAATTTTCGATGTGAATGAAAATTCCTAAAATCAAAAATTGTTAAAGGTTAAAAATACCTTTTGAAAATAAGATGTCTTAAAATCGAATATCGAAAAAAAAACTCTAATTCAAAAGCTTAAATTTTTTTTCAGAATTTTCAGAATCGTTAATTTTTAATTTTCAAAATTAGGTTATTTTCAAAATTTTTAAAATTTTCAAGAATTTAATGTATGCAATATGTTTTTTTCGAATGTTAAATTTTTATGAACATCAATTTTCGGCATTTTCTATTCTTGGAATTTTAAAATCTCGAAATTTTTAAAATTTCAATTTTTTTAATTTTTTGACGGTTTTTTTTTTAATTGACAGTTTTTGGAATTAAGATCTTCGGAATATTCACATTCCAGAATTTTCCGACACTCTCAATTTCGGGAATTTACTTCGGACTTCCATTTTTTAAAATTTCTAATTTTCGTTTTTTTTTTTTTTTGGGATTTTTTTATTTTTGGAATTAAAAATTAAAAAGAAAATCGGATTTTTTTTTGTTTTCGAAATCTTTATTACTCAGAATTTTAATTTTCGGAACTGAAAATTTTCGATATTTTATTTTAAAAAGTTGTAGTTTTAGAAATTTTGAATTATTGAAATTCCATTTTTTTTGAATTAAACATGATCGATATATTCGATTTTTGGATTTTTTTTCATTGATTTTCGGAATTGCACTTTTTTTTTAATCTTCAGAATTTTCAATTTCAGAATGTTTCTCATTTTTGAAACATATTTAGAATTTTCGATTTTCATAGTTTTCGACATTTAAAATTTTCAGAATTTTCGGCATTTTCAATTTTCGAAATTTACAATTCTCTGAATTTTTGGAATATCTTATTTTTGAAATTTCTAATTCTCAGTATTATCTCCAATTAAAATTTTCGTTATTTTTATTTTTGTAGTTTTCAGAATTTTCAAGTTTCACAATTTTTGGTACTTTCAACATTTTGAATTTTGAAAATTTCAATTTTTTAAAATTTTGAGAATTTTGAAAGTTTTTTGAATTTTGAATATTTCTATTTTTCAAAATTTTCGAAACTTTCATTCTCGACAAATTTTTCGAATTTCAATTTATTGGAATTGAAAGTTTTTGGGGATTTTTGATTTTTGGAAATTTGAATTTGTGTAATAATTAATAATCGGTGTATATTTTTCAAAATTTCCTGAATTTTCTATTTTTGGATTTTTAATTGTTTTCTAAATTCTCGATTCACGATTCATTTTTTTAATTAAAATTTTTCGCTCCAAACCAAAATTTCGTGAACTAAATATTCTGAGCACCCCAAATATCCAATACCGAAAAATAGAAATTCAATTTTCCAAAATTTAAAATTCTGAAAATCGAAAATTCCCGGAAAATTCCAAAAATTTGAATCCCGAAAGTTGGAAATTTCGAAACTATGAGAATTCAAAACTTTGAATATTAAAAATGAGGGAATTTCTTAAAATTCGAAAATCAAAATACCAAAAAATACCGGTGCAAGCTGCTCTGCTTTGTGCATATTCTGAAAATGCATTCTGAAGCAAAAAAAAAAACTTCGCACTGAACGGTCGTAGCAGATCAGAAATGACGATTTGTCGCAGCAAATTATTTATTGCGTTGCTTTTTTTTCTTGTATAGAATGACGCACAAGTTTCAGCTACGATTGTAATGATATTGGTATTGCCGCTACGTTAGTTACCGATCCAATCGGAACATTGGATTTCAGTTTAGACAATATTTGATATTTTCCAATCATTGAAGAGTATAATATAAATATAATTTTGTGATAAGTGTGTCATCAACAAATGGCCCAATCATTAGTATTCGTAATCATTCCTAATTTCGTAACGAGTAAATTTTGTTAGATTTTTATTCCACACTAAAAAACTTCAAGGTCAAAGTAGTATTTCGATAAAAATGATTCAGAAACATTTGAATAAAGAACAAATATCCAAGATATCCAAGTGGATTTTTTTTAGATCCAGTTTATTTTTTCGTGGAATTGTATTCATTGAAAGGCGCCATCCAGACAAAATTGACGAGAGTCGAGACAATTTCTGTGATTTGCATAGACAAAAAATTAAATTAGAAATAAAATAGATTCGGAATGACATCGATCACAATGAAAGGTGTTATGTCAAATAAAATTATACGGACACTTAGTACTAATCCTATGAACATCAAAAACATCATGAATGTACTGGACTGTTTTCGTAGTTATTTTCACCGAACATTAAGAGTTATTCAACGCTGCGGTGTGATCAGCTGCCGTTATTTTCGTGTTATCCACAGATAATTACAAGTTCAACTCTGGCCTGTTTCGCTTTCGGGTGGCGAAATCGAGAACCCGAAAAAAAAAATCGAAAGGTGCACGTACGCGCATCCGCTTAATATCCATGTTTTGCACTTCGTTGATAAATGATGCCCACTTCCTCCCTTCGTTCTGATAGAGAGAGAGAGAGAGAGGTGCGCATAATTACCGGTTAGCCAAAAAACAGGCAAGCAGAGCAAAAAAAATCTGAGTAAAGTCGCTCCACTTATCATAAAATTTGAAGAGTTGAAATTGAAACCGCTCGCACCGGTAAATTGTGTACAAAATTGACGCTCGTATCAAACCAATTACCGAGAACCTCATCAACTGAAACCATCTGGCAACTGGTTTGACATTGTGTTTCTCTAGCGCGGAAAGTGAAGAAAGAGCGAAAGCCAAAAAAAAAAATCAAGTTTTCGCGTTATCGTCAATTACCCATCGGATTTCGCTCTCTCTCCCGTGTTAGAATGCACCTGGTTCAAGATTCTTTGTCCGCGATGTAATTTTGCAAATTGCCAATACCGTTAGATTGGTTTTTGCGGTAATTGATAGCTTACCAGAAAAAAAATATTTTCAAGTCGTAAAACGTCAAAAATAAGTTATGGTGAGTGTTATTAAGGCATCGCAACCATCTGTATTCACTCAGATGTCAAGGGAGTTGGTTTTATGATTCCCTCAGGGATGTTTTCCCAACCGCATCAAAATTCCTCGAATTGAAACGATTTTAACGAATCAGCTGGACGCCATAAATCATCCCTTTCGGATGGTGGTAAAGGTGGACAGAATATCCCACCCACGTCTCATGTTTGACTTATAATCACCCGATTGCCAAATTCTCTGATGCTGCGGCGCTGACAGAGCAATAAATCGACCGTAGAAAATTCCACAACTCTGTCAAATGCTTCCTTCTAATCGCGTATGTCAAACGCCACAAACCCAGACATCGCGGTGTCATCGACTTATGGCAAAATTAAGAATCCCCAGCGACAGCGTTCAATGAATTAGCACACGTGTCGACGAGGACCGGACACCGGAAGAGGTGCGCGACAAAGTTGAAATCGAGAGCGGATGGATTATTTTTAGCGCGGCACAAAATACGTCATTCGAGCTCCGGCTGGAGTTCATAATCCGTCGTCGTTCGTTGGGTAATCGATATCGTTTATAATAAAGAATCGCCGCTGGTGCTGCCGGTCAGTTTCATAATTTTATTGGGGTGGTATTTTTGGGAAAAAGCGCCGCTCGATGTGTGTGTTGTGGTCGTTAGTTTTACTTTGTTTTTTTTTTGTTATGATGGAGTGACTAAAAATTATGAAAACAGTTTCCTTATCAAAACAACGAATTGGATTTTTACACGTACCACAAAGAATGGAGACAGAATTTGATAACGAGCAAACTAAATTTTAACAAAATTATATTGATAACCTTTACAATAATGTATGAATACAGCCTTCCATGCCAAACCGATGATCAGGTCGGACTCGATTATATACAGTCCAAAAAAATGTTTTTTTTTATATTTCAAACTAGCTGACCCGGCAAACTTCGTCCCGCCCAAAATGTATTTTTCGTTATCACATTCACGTTGTTTTTTTACTAAGCGCACGTCCATAGGTCCAATCGCAGAACTGTTCATTGATTTATCTTCTAATCTACCCTTTAAAATTACCTTTTACTATAACATTTCTAGTACTTCTACCAAAACTCTACATTATAATATAATATCAGATTATTTTCAGACACAATTCTCGTTCAAGATTTTTCAACCACTTGCAAATAACATGTTTCTCCGTTACATGGAATAAATGTTTGATACAGAAAATATGATAGAATACAGACAGCCCTAAACCGGACAATTCCTTTCTCGAGCTCTTATCAACACAGTCGGTGGTCAATTTTTATTTTTATAGATGCAATAACATATAGGAGTGCGTATTGTCACATTATTTCAATTGTCATGTTTGGTTGAAATACAGTAGAAACTCGATTATCCGCGAAGGCGAGCTCCCTAGTAATGCTATAAACCTCCCCGAAATTTGTCAGTGTCTACCATTCACTGACTTTCTCACTGTTTTGTTTTGTTCATGGCTTTCATATTATTTGATCACTGATGTACACGACCTTACAGATGGATAGTTCAATAATTTCTGTATTGATGAAACATAGTTTTTATCCTAAAATATCTTTTTTTCGCGTTTGTACCTCATTTTTAGTCCTGTACTGCGTTATCCGAGAATTTCGTTATACGCGATTACCTAGCCCGACTATTTCGCTGATAATCGGGGTTTGACTGTAGGTGTATTATTTTTACAGGAAATGGAGAGGGGGGACCCAGGACCCCCCTCTCCATTTCAGAGGAGCCATCATAGAAACATTTCTCATATTCAAAAACCTTCACATGCCAAATTTGGCTTCATTTGATTGATTAGTTTTCGAGTTATGCAGAAATTTGTGTTTCATTTGTATGGTAGCCTCCCCTTAGAGAGAAGGGAGGAGTGTCGAACCACCATAGAAACGTTTATCGATCCCTAAAACCTCTATATGCTAAGTTTAATACCATTTGTTTGGTTAGTTTTCGAGTTGTTCAGCACCCTCCCCTCCTCCTCTTTAGAGAGGAGAAAGGAGTGTCAAACCATCATGAAAATATTGATTGCTCCCTAAAACCTCCATACGCCAAATTTGGTTCCATTTGCTTGATTAGTTCTCGAGTTATGCAGAAATTTATGTTTCATTTCTATGGCAGCCCCCCTTTAGAGGGGTGGGAGGAGTGTTGCAGTACCTTAGAAATGTTTCTTGCCCCTTGAACCACCACATGCCAAATTTGGTTCCGTTTGCTTGATTAGTTCTTGAGTTATGCAGAAATGTATGCTTTATTTGTATGGTGTCTATCTACCATAGAAACGTTTCGTGCTCCCTAGAATCTTCACATGCCGAATTCGGCTCCATTTGCTGGATTAGTTTTTGAGTTATGCAGAATATTGTGTTTCATTTGTATGGTATATTTAAATATTCAGAATTTCTGGAATACCGGAATTATGAAATAGTGCAATTCATGAATAATTCTCCAATTTCCTTATTCTCAAATTTTCGAATTCCCAATTATCAAATTCTCAATTTTCAACTCAACAAATTTCTAAATTCTGATGTTTTGAAGTTCTTAAATACTTGAATTTTTTGAATTCCTCAATTATCAAATTACTAAATTTTCAAATACTCAAATTTTAAAATTCCCTAATTCTCAAATTCTTTAAAAAATTCTAAAAATCCCAACTTTTCAAATTCTTAAATTCTCAAATTCCCTAATTCTAGTTTTCAAATTTCCCTCTTCCCTAGTTCACAAATTTCCAGATCATCGAATTTCCAAATTCTCAAACATTCATCAAATAAGCAAATTTTGAATTATACATTGTTTTTAAATGATCAAATTTTCAAATTCTTGAAATTTAAAATTTCTAAAATGATTATAAAATTCTTAATTTCTAAAATCAATAAATTTTCAAATCCTCAAATTCTCAAAAAAAAATAATTTTTGAATTCTCAAATTTCCAAATTTTCAAACTCTCAAATTTTGAAATAATTCTCAATCTTTTCTTATTCTCTAATTAATAAATTTTCAAATTCTATTAATCCTTAAATTCTCAAGCCCTCCATTTTTTTATGTTGAATTCTCAAATTCAAAAAAAACTCAATTTCCCTAATTCTCAAATTATTGTTTTTTCAAATTCTCTATTTTTTCAATTCTCAAATTCCCAAATTTTCATATTCTCAAAATCTTAAATTTCCAAATTTGCAAATCCTCCAGTTTTTTGAATCCTCAAATAAGTAAATTGAGGTAAAATAGTAAATAAAAAGTAAAATCTCAAATACTTATAAAATTTCCAATACAGGTCGGACTCGATTGTATATAGTCGACCATTTTTTTTCAACAATTATTTTCAAATCCTATACATAATCGAATCTCAAGAAAACAATTTTTTCAATAATGTATGAATGTCAAACATTAATAGAAAAATAGCTTTTTTGTGATTCGATTATGTATTGGATTCGAAAATTAACGTTGAATGTGAAATTGCGATTATATATAATCGAGTCCGACCTGTATCTAGAATTCTCCAATTGCTCAATTTCTCAAATTCTCAAATTTAAAATTTTTTGAATTCTCAAATTCTCTAATTTTCTAAACTCTGAAATAATCTGAAAAATCTTCCAATTTCATTATTTCTCAAATTCTCATGTTCCAGTTCTTCATTTTTGAAAATTCTCAATTAATCAAATTTTCAAATTCCAAAGTTTTCAAAATTTGAATTTTTTTTTTAAATTCTCAAATTGTTCAAATTTTCAAATTTATAAATTCTCAATTTCTCAAATTATCGAATTCTTCAATTTTCAATTTCTCGGATAGTTATGAAATTTACAATTTCTCAAATTCTCAACATGAATAACTTTCGAATTCTCAAATTCTCAAGTTCTCAAATCCTCACATTCTGAAAAATTCCAAATTTCCCAATGCTCTAATTCGCTTATTCTCAAATTTTAAAATTCTCAAGCTCTCGTTTTTTTTTAAATTTTCAAATTCTCAAATAATTATCAAATTCTTTAATTCTCAATTTTTGTTTTTTGAATTATCAATTACTTAAATTCTCAAATTATATCATTACCAAATTCTCAAATCCTCCAATCAAATCTAAAATTCAAAAATTCTTAAATTCTTAATTTCTCAAATCAATGAATTTTCAAATCCTCAAATTATCAATTTCTCAAATAAAATAATCTCTGAATTCTCAAATCCTGAAATAATCCTCAAATTTCCCAGTTTTCTAATTCTCTTATTCTCTAATTCTCAAAATCTTTTTTTTTGAGCTCTCAAATTCTCAAGCTCTCATTTTTTTTAATTCTCAAATTCCCCAATTCAAAAACTCTCAAACAACTATCAAATTTTTTATTTCTTGGATTCTCATTTTCTCAAATTAATGAATTTTCGAATTCTCAAATACTAAAATAAATTCTCAAATTCCCTAATTCAAAAATTCTCAAATTCTCAAGTAATTGTCAAATAATTTCTTTAGCTCTCAAATTCCAAAATAATTCTCAAATTCTTTAATTTCCCAATTCTTAAATTAGCGAAATTTTAAATTTTTAAATTTCTATTTTCTCATATTCTAAAATTCTCTAATTCTTTAATTCTTTAACTCTCAATTAACTCTCAACTTCTCAAACTCTCAAATTCTCAAATTAACAAGTTTTCAAATCATCATTTTTTAAAATTCTCAAATTAAATAATTATTGACCTCTCACAAACTCCCTTTTTTTCTACTCAAATTCCCAAACTCTCAACTTTCCAACTTTTCGAATACTCAAATTCTTCACTTCTCAAATTCGGAAATTAACAAAATTTCATATCGTTAATCTAAAAATTTATTGATTGAGAAATTTGTTAATTTAAAAAACGCGGCAATTCATAAATTTGAAAAATTTGGATATTTGAGAATTTGGAATATAAAAAATTTCGAATTTTGGAATTTTGAAAAAAGAAATAGATTTGGAAATTCGAAAATTTTTAAATTCGGAATTTTAAATAAAAAAGGTTTGACATTCTCAGTTTCTGAAGCTCATAAATTCCATTTTTTTTAAATTTTTAAATTTTCCAAATAAATTTAAGAATTCTTGTTTTCTGAATTCATTGGCAATTTCTCGAGATGAACAATACGCTAGTAATTCATAAAATTGAGAACTTAACCTTCATTTAACCTAAAAGTAATATCTTTTTCGGCATTGGAAAACCCTCATTCATTCGCCTGATATCGACAAGATTTCGTGTCGTACTCATAAATACACGTCTTGTCTTCAGTAGGGGAGCCAAAACTGAGTGTTAACAAAGTACAAATTATTATTTTTGTTGAAAACCGGGAATCTGTAGTTACAAATCCCTGATTTTTTGGGTTTCACGAGTAATTTGTAGACTTTTTTTAAACATTCGTTTCATGCATATCGTTTGAATATCTCTGAATAAATTTAATGTCTCTCCGACATTCATCTGTAGCATGACGTCCTGCTTCCGCTAGTTCGATCTATCGTGAAAGGATGTAAAAATCTGCGTCATCATATTCGAATCCCTGCATCCACAATTTTCTGTAGTTTACCGGAATGGGTCTAATGTGCAGTAAGGTTCACGTGTACAGATAACTCGAAAAATATTACTACCGCCAGAAGAAAATCATGAGTCCTACACTCACCTGTAGATCACCTTCGCCTTGGTGTTCTTCACCCGGAAGTAGAACCACTGCGTGTGCCGGTTGGTGTACATGTCGGGCCGCAGGTACAACTCGTAGTACGTGGGCGTGATCTTGATCGCCCGGCCGAGGTTGCCGCTCTCGAAGCGCGACTCGAAGATCAAATCGTCCACCTCGAAGGGGTTCGGATGGGCCGTTGGTTGCGGCTTCGATCCCCCCACCGTCGAACGACTAAACTGGGGAACAGGAACAGGAACGGTACGAGTTGGTGAACCATCGGTTGAAGACATTGTGTCGGTGGGGTTGAGATTGTTGGTGTTGTTTGTGGTTGTGGAGTAGATATTGGGTGAAAGATGAAGAAGTGTTGGTGCCGTTTCGATCTCGTGCTTGCTCTGCTCGCCTTCCGAATCGTTGTCGGTCTCCGGTTCGCTAGCGTAGAAATTTTGAGAACTACCGCTGCCAAGAATTGGGTGGATAGGCCCATCACGAACAGGCTCTGTCGCGGCGATCGGCATCGTTGGACAACTCTTTAGGACTGGACTTGCCGAATTGGAGGAGCTATCTACGTCATCTTCCTCATCGTCCTCAGTATCCTTCACGATGGATTCACAAGTGACTTCCAGAGTCATCTGTTTCAATTGTTCCCGTGTGAAGATCTCCTCTTCTTTGTTCATTTCTTCGCCGGTCAAAGGCGAATCGTACTCGCTTGGACCATATTTCAAAATGCCACCGTCATCGCTATCACTACTGCTAGTGCTACTAGACCCATCGTCATCTTCTTTATCGCTATATCCGTAGTAATGAAACAGCGAGTCATCATGCAGATCTAGTAGAGGACTGGCGAAAGACCGGTCATGGTAACAATCCTGCCCAAATGGAAAGGGATTACTATCAACCGATTCTACCTCATACTCTTCCGCGTTATTATCATCGTAATCGCAATCGCAATCGCAATTATCATCCTCGTCATCATTTGCTTCATTATCATCGCCTGGCTCGTGGTACAAAAATCGTACGCATTCTAGGACTAGCTCTTGCAGCAGGGAATCGTTAGTAGAGGCTTCATCTGCATCCGCATCATCATCATTACCCGCTTCACGATACAAAAATCGCACACACTCCAGGATCAAGTCTTGCGGCGAGGAATCGTTAGCAGCGTAGCACTGACGGGAAATGGCTTCCTGGAGTGTTTTTTTATTTGTGATTTGGTGGTATGCATGTGTTAGTTTCATGATTGCAAGAGTGTGGGTATATTCGAGTGTTAAAAGAAAGATCACTTTTAGAGAGTTGCTCATAACACAGCGTACACACGGACACACTTGACTTCCACTTGAAATGACTCAGGTTAGTAGTAGCGGGGAGGTAGACGCAGGACGGAGGCGCATTAGAGAGACACAAGAAAGAGAAGGCAAAACTCTGGAGGGTTGCTGAACTCCGCGATCCATCCATTCGAGAGCAACATCACTCATAACAACAACAACAACACTATGGATTAAAAAAGGGGCGAGATTGACGCAAGACTTACATAGTGAACAGCACTGGTTGGATTGTAGTTGAACACGATTACTCCGTTTTCCTCCCCCACGGGACGGGGCTGAAGCTCCTTCCCCGTTGGCTGGTAGTACGGTTCCGGTGCTTCCGGTGAATAGTTGATGTGGTAGATGCGTTCCTCCAGGACCTGCGGGAAGATATGTGCGCTTAGTTTTTAGCAATTTATACATACAATACTTTTGAATTATGATTCCCATGTTTATCCAAAATGTAACATCAATTCATTGTCATACCCCAGTGAATTTTTCGCTTCCAAATTGTTTTCAGGTTTATTTATTTGAGTCTTTTTTTTGCTGGTATTGAAGTTTGATGTTTTAAAATAACGTAATAAAATTTGTAATTCTTGTGTTCTCATTAATGCATAACACTTTAAGTTTTCTTATTTTCGTTCGCAAACTCAAACTCAAAGTTTGGCAAAAGATTGTTTATTTGCGTCATATTGTATAAGTTGAGGTTTCAATGCCGAATAATGCGTCTTGTTTGTATCCTGAAGAGCAAAAACAATATATCTACAATAATATTTTGTTTATTCGGTCAATTTATTTATTGTTACCGAATTTATTGCAATTTTTCCATTATTAATATTTTTAGTCGAAGAATTACTGGCTTTCTAGATTGTTTTTTTTTTATAAATTTTATGTATTCTCTATTAACCCAAACGTTTTTAAATTTTGCTTTTAAAGTGTCTTGTGTTATGTCATTTTGTATCTTTATTTCATATCACTTTATTTGGGTATGAGTATTTTTTGGAGTTTAGGAAGTTAAAGAAGTTAAGGAGTTAAGGAATCAAGACTATCATCCTTTTTGTTATTTTTTTTCATTTTTAGAGTTTACATTATTTTTCCGTAATAGTATTCTTTCTTCTTTCGAATGTATCCAAGTGTTTCCCAATTTTTCCTCCTAGAAAATTTTTTAATTTATGTTTTCTGTGTCCATTTTAATCAATTTCTATTCTCTATCCATCTTTTGGGTTCGAAATGAACGTGATCGACTTTATGATTTACCACAACTTCGTCGAGAACAATTTTTATCAATTATTATTTTTTTTTTTAAATATTTTGTTGGTACTTTTTGTGTTTTAATGCGCGATTCATTAAAAATTAGTTAATATTTTATTTTTGATTTTTTAAAGTTATATATACTTCTTTTTACAATTTTAGATTTTTGTTCTTGATTTTCATAGACTTACTGTTATTTTTTCAATTTATCGTTTAAATTTTTTCTTTATTTTTGTTCCATTTATGTTCTGTTCAAAACAATTTCTTATTGATCTTCCCTGTTTGGAAAATTATGTGTTTTTATTCTTACGAACATTTCAATTGAACTACTGCAAATCTAGTAACGCAATAAATCTTCTAGCACTGGTAAGCGTACATCGAGAAATATCCAATTGAAATCCTCACAGAGTGGATACCGATCACAGCTCTTGAATCCCGCAACAAGGATTGTTATCAGATAATATACAAAACGTGGAAGTATCGTGGATAATGGAATCTAATTTTTTGATTATTCTATTAGACGGATTAGGATTCCAAAATGGTTTCGATTGTTGATTCCATTTTTTTTTTAGTTTTCGTTTCATCGTAGAACTATTGATCCACAATTCCCTTTATTTTATTATTCACGATTTCATTCCGTAAATATATGTTTGATTCACATTCATTATTTTCTTTTTTTTAATGATTGAATTCCTAGTTTTCAATTTGTTTTCAATAAAGTCATGATTTTAGTTTTCAACTTTTTATGTTTTGTTGATGCTGTTATTCTGCTCATTATGTTTATTTTGGATCTCGAGTAAATTTATTTTTAACTGTTGATGACTTTTATTTAGCTCAAATGTGAGACTTACTAATTTAGAAAAAAAATCAAGTTTCAAGATTACCTTCTCTTCATTTTTTTCTTTTTATTGTTTTAAAAATCACACAAATTTTATTTCTATTTTCGTCTTCCACTATATTTATCATGAATTTCATATTCTATGTGAGTGTTGTTCTCAGATTTTCATTTTTCTTCATTTTTTTGAATATAGTTATCATTTTTGTTATTTATTGTTCTTAATACTCTTATTTCGAAGCTTTTAAATTAAATTTAGGAATTATAAACATAATGAATGTAAAAATATACACATTTTTAAATATTAGAAAATTGATTGAAATAGATTCCCTATTATCTCTATTAAAAATGTGAGGAAAAAAATCATTCATCAGTGAAATGTATGCAAAAATGATTACCTATTGAAGAAAAAAGACTGGAACATATATTATCAAAAACTGTTTTTATGTTGAATTGTTGCTTTGAATAGTGTCCCGAGTCGAAGGTTTGGTATTCATTTTAAGAGAGGAATCGAAAAAAAACTCGAACGCAATGAATTACCATCAGAATTCAGCTCAAACATTAGAAAAAATTGGAAACGTCAAGAAATTACGAAAGCAGCTTTCTCTCTTTCTCTATTTCTTTTCTTATCCCTATTATTTCCTCTCTTTCTCTCTCTCTCTCTCTCTCGTTCACTTTCTGGCTCTCGTTCGCTTTCCCTTTCTTGTTCACTTTCTTTCTCTCTCTTTCTCTTTTCCTTTCTTCTCTCTTCTCTCTCCTTCTCTTTCTTTTTCTTTTTTTCTTTGTTTCTTTCGCTCGATCTCTCCCTATCTCTCTTTCTCTCTAGCTTACCCACTCTCTCACTTTATTTTTCTTTAGCTTTCCCACTTCCTCTCTCTCTTGCTCTCATATTATCTTCTCCATAGTTCTCTTTTTGTCTTCTCTCTCTCTCACATTATCTTCTCCATAATTCTCTCTTTGTCTTCTCTCTCTCTCTCTTTGTCTTCTTTCTCCATCTCTCTCTCCTTGTCTTCTCTCTCTCTTTCTCTCGTTTACCCTAGTCTCTCTCCTTCGGTGAAACGTCTTGTGAAAGATTCAAAACAAAACAAAATGGGTACCGCAGTATCTGCCTGAAAATCTATTTGCCTATGGTTTGTATTATCTGTTTCGGTTCTGTTTTGTTTGGTATTTTTATGATGTTCAAGCCAAGATTTCATGTTTTAATTCAATACGCATTTATTCTCTCTCTTTCTCCCTCTTTCCTTCTCTTTTTCTCACTACTCTCTCTTGTTCTTTCACTGATTGAGATATGAAAGACATACCGCTCTATCTCTATCCCCACTCTCTCCTGGGTCTTCCTCTCGCTTGCTCTCGTTTGATCGCTTTCCACTCTCTCTCTCGCTCGCTCGCTTTCTCTCTCTCTGGTTCACTTTCTCTTTCTCTCTCTGATTAGCTTTCTCACTTTCTTTCTTTCTTTCTCTTTTTGTCTTTTTCTCTTTCATTCTGTATTCTCTTCTCAATTTCTCTTTTTCTACTTTACTCTTTACTTTACTCTCTTCTATCTCTCCTTCCCTTCTCTTTCTTTCCTCTATCCCTCTTTTTCTTTCTCCATTTCTTTTTCTCTTTCTCTCTCTCGCTCGTTTTCTCAATATTTTTTTCTTCTCTCTCTTTCTCTCACATTATCTTCACTGTTTATTTCTCTTTTTCTGACATTTTCTCGTTTTTTATTTTTCTCTCTTTCTCTTTCTTTTTCATTCTCTCGCTTTCATTCTTTCTCTCGGTCTCCCACTCTCTCTCTCTCTTTCTTCCTCTTTCTTTCGGTCTGCAACTCTTTTTTCTTCTACGCTTGAGATCCGTATTTTTTTATTAGTGTGTTCATTTCCATTTTAGGGTGGCCCGAAAAAACAGAGAAGATCCACTCTTTCCCAAAAATTGCTGTTTTCATAAATTTATAACTTTTGATATCAAATTAAAACCAATTAGTCTTTTCGGAAAAATATTACACTTGCAAAACATTTTTTTTGCAATTATTAATTGTATTGGTTTATTTCTACTGTTTACATGGCTTTGGACTAGAAAGAGCCATATTTTTTATATTTTTTCTTGAAAGCTGAGGTTTTTTTACATTACATATCAAAAATGAGAGAGGCGTTTTTGACTTCTTTCAAAAATTCATAACTTTCAATCTACTGAACCGATTCGGATGATCAACATATTAAATTAAAGCCAATAAGCTAGTCTAAATATCACACTTGAGAAAAGATTGTCTGCTAGTCGCGTAGATCTAGTCTAGTGGCACAGTAATATTGAACGAAGACTGAAAACATTTTAACTTTTGAAAAATCATAACTCAAAAAAGAGGAAAAAGACCTATTTGATGTTTGGATATATTATGTCAAAAACCTCAGTTTTTTAAGAAAAATATAAAAAATATATAGCGCCCTCTATGTTTAATCGCGAAAACTATGGAAAACTAACACAATCAATAATTACAAAATACTAAAATCTGAATTCTTCGCAAATGTTATATTTTTTCATAGAAAACTAATCCATAAGCTTCAATATGTCGATCATCTGAATCTGTCCAGTGGTTCAAAAGTTATGAATTTTTGTGGTGGAAAATTGTTTTTTTTCGAACCAAATCATAACCCAATCACGAAATAAAAAGCCTCTCTTATTTTTGGATATGTAAAAAAATCCAGCTTTCAAGATAAAGTATAGAAAAATATGGCGCCCAATAGTCCAAAGTCATGTAAACAGTTAAAAAAAATCAATAATTCAAATTTATTGCTAGTGTAATATTTTTCTAAAAAAAACGAGCTTATTGGATTCAATTTGATATGTCGAGCATATGAATCAGTCTAGTGGTTCAAAAGATATGAATTTTTGAAAAAAAAGTGGAGATACCACTGGGGTACCAATAAATGAATTTTTACTTTTCATTTCACGATTTTAGTATTTTTGTATATACAATATCCAAATGAAAAATTCATCCGCCACTCATTTTTCAAACAGAACGAATATCCTACCGCAGGTACTCCATTCATTATGAACATCATCACTTATCTCCTGCTGTAATTGGTGATTGGTACTATTAATAATACAACAATGGAATGATCATAACAACTGTCTCGCTGTAAACGGTCAAACTGTGAACATTCGAACAATAGGAATACTCTTACGTCGTAAAAGGCGACATTGTGTAATTAACAACATGTTTCTCGATAAGATAGAGATACTCTTACGACTAAATGGCAACTGCGTAATTTACAACATTATCGTTTACCGATGAAAAAATGTACACGAAGAAATCCGGCTCTGTTACAGCTAAGTGCTAAATCATCACTTATTCATTTATTAATTTATTAGTATGTGGTTACAAGAGACGAAACAAACAAGAGAGTGCGCTGATTTTTTAGGTGTTAGGTGAGGAAGGGTAAATTCACTTGCGAGATGATATCATGGGCAACGCCGACACAGCTTTTGCTACTGCTAAAATGCAATGCATTTTCTTGACATTCAAACAAAAAATAACTTTTCAATGAGTTTCATTAAAACATTACACGTATTCGGTCCCACGCGTTGCTGGATGTAATCGATTGAATGTCAAAAGCGAAAATCACCTCGTATAAACATTATTATTAAGGTTTGTCGACAAAACACCGTTTTGTCTCAAATTCCGAACACTTAAGCTTTGTTGGCCATTAAACAGCGTCTCATTACTCAAAATGGTACTTTTTCGCGAAATTAATGTAGTTTTTGGAAACAATAGTTTTTTTTTCATTTGTTCACCAAAAAGTTGATCTACAAATACATATTCATGGTGAAAAACTAAACATTTGTTTGTCTTACATACCGAACAGCAAAAATGAAATTTTTTGAAACAAATAATAACTTTTGAGCTACTAAACCGATTCAGAGATTCGATATATCACATTAAAGCCAATTAGCTATTCTTCTTTGGAAAAATACTATACTTCCAAAAAAAAAAATGGATTTTAAAATTGATTCAAATTCTGAATTTGCTAACGCAGACATTTTATCGCTGGTTTTGACAGTCACTTTTTTGCAAACGCTTAGTATTATAAGTTATAGGCAGTATCGACACCTGTAGATGATCTTAAAATGAAACCTATACCACAAAAAATGTCAGAGTTTTTATTATTCAATTATTTACAACATTAAAGTTCAGTAAATTTACATTTAAAAATTAAGTGGTCGGAATTTGAGACAAAACGGTCCGCCCTGAGCAAACCGATAATGTTACTGCCTCGGATATTCCACTCAAGTTCGTTCGCCCCAAGTTCAATCGAGTTGTGATAATGTTCCATTTCTGTCAAAATGGCAACGGATTTGGAAGAAACACATTTTTTGAAAACGAAAAATATAAAAGAAAATTGATTACTCTTGGTTCTCTTGGGAAGGAAATTGGTTCTATGTAACAGAGTAACATATTTTGTGCAAGTGGGTAAAATTTTTGAACGAAAGTTGTGTCTGATAATGCTTGTATATTATGGATAAAATTTTGGCAGAAATGTTAGTAAAAAATATAGAAAAATAGTAAAGTTAGTGCCAGAACTATGTCTCTGAATATTAAAATAACATCGAGTCATAATTTCAATGTTGACAATTTAAAATTGCTGTTATTCCGATAGAGAGTAAATTACTCCTCAAATACGAATGAATTATTTCGACATTTGTTTTTCATCTAGACACATTTGCATAGAACTATTAAATTTGAAACGGATTTCAGAAGGCAAAAATCTATTTCGATCGAATCGCTATATTCGCAATCAAATCGCCATATTCGCCTCAGCTGAGCAAAACAATTCAATGTTCATATGATGGTTGAGTTCTGCAGTTCGATGAAGCGTAATAAATACAGTAAAACCTGTTTTTGTGCGGTTTTTTTTGTGCGATTTTTTTGGTGCGGTGTATGAAAAGAAGCATATTTGACGAAGTTATCGTCCATTTTGTTTTTTTCGATGGTTTACATGCATTTCAGTGCGAGAAAAGCATATTTGCGTCTCAATTATCCACTTCTGAAATCATTCCCCTCCTCTCATCAAATGCTCTAAGTTTTTCTAAGTTTTTGCATGACATGATTTCTAACAGCAACACGTTTCGACATGCTACTAAAAGCACAAAACAGCCACGCGCAACCGAAAAGGCAAAGTGTCCCATCGCAAAGCAGGGAAACAAAAGGAAATTGAACGGTGAATGGCGAGGATTTGAGTTATTTTCTTGGGGGAAACTTTTTTATGCGATCCCTATCTACCGCACAAAAAAAGTTTTTTTTTTTCAAAATGTGTACCGAACACGATTTTTTAAAGCTACTGGTGAAGTTTTGCACGATTTTTTTTAGGCGACTTTTTTAGTGCGGTCCCTATCCCCCGCACAAAAAAAGGTTTGCCTGTAGAATCCGTGAATAAGGGAAGCAATATGTCTGTCTTTCAAATTCAGAAAACTGATTTGAATACTCCTCGATTGAATGGCAACGATAAAATAATGTGCTACAAAATTGGAGGGTATATTTTCTCCAATGTAGTTTTTGTCGTATCTTTGGTTTTTCAATTTATGAGTGGGACCCAACAGTCAATTTGGCCGTCAATTCAGAAAACGGTAGGCGGTCATATTCAAACGGTTTTATTTAGCTTGCCCTGTAATCTGTTTGCATGTTTGTATGTTTGTAGCGCTGACCCACATTAATAGAAATTTGACTCCCTTTTCTGTTGATCGATTGATCTGAAATTTGGAACACACCTTTACCTCTGTAGTCATTATAAAACAGCGTATTTCATGATCTTGAAAATCCAAGATGGCGGCCGCTAATAAATGACGGATCACATATTTTCTCAAAACCTTACCGATATGGGTTTTCTAAAACTCCATCAATATGGGTATCAAATGAAAGGGCTTGACTAGTTGAACACGGTTATTTATGAAATATGCAAATCCATCAAAATACTACCAAATGGCGGGCTACAGATTTTCTCAAAACCCGACTAATATGGGTATCAAATGAAAGGGCTTGAATAGTAGATCACAATAGATCATGAAAAATCCAAATCGAAGATGGCCGCAATCACAAAATAGCAAATTACTTTATTAAATGGTTTTATTTTGCTTGAACTGTTTGTATGTATGTTTGTATGTCGGTAGTGTTGCCTCATATTAATAGAAATTTGAACTGACCGAATTTATAAAACACCTTTATCTCTGCTGTCATTTTAAAACTATAAAATATAAAATATATTTTAAAATATATTATATAAAAAAGCTGATTCCATATCATCTCAAAAAAAAAAGGTTGGTTTAGATATGTGTATCAAACGAACGAACTTCACTAGGAGAACACACTACACTATTTTCTGCAATCCACTCAATATCGGTATCAAATGAAATTGTTTAACTGATAGAATACCGTACAATGGTTTTATTGTAGAGAAATATCCTAATGAAACAGATTATGTACTAAAAACTAGAAAATAAAATAAGTAAAAAAAACTTTTTAAGTGAAACGGTTTAATTGTGATTAAACATAATAATGTACTTAAAGTTAGAAAATAATTAGGCAAGTAGCAATTAGCAGTTATCACATATCTCCTTCATTAGTCTAGGGCATTGATAAGACTAAAATAAAATCGTGGGGCACGTTGGATTTTCATTATCCACAATTAGCGACTTCATCATATTAGGCTGTCAAAAAAGTCCTGCGGAATTTCCGCGAGTTGCCGTTGTAAGCGCGTAGTTCTAGTTGTATTCATTGTATCGAGTCATACTATATCTTGTTGGAAAGGTATTTTTGCGCGCTATAATATAGTCCTTGACAGTGTTTTGTTTGGTAAAGTCGTTCGTGAGTTATAACGTCGCAAATATGGAGCAAAATAAAGAGAAAATCCGACATATTTTACAGTACTACTATGACAAAGGCAAACATGCATCTCTAGCTGCCAATATAATTTGTGCAGTTTATGGACCCGATACAGTTTCCATTTCCACCGCACAACGATAGTTTCAACGTTTTCGTTCTGGTGTAGAGGTCGTCGAAGATGCGCCACGCTCCGGAAGGCCTGTCGTCGAAAATTGCGACAAAATCGCTGAATTAGCCGAGAAAGACCGGCATAGTAGCAGCCGTAGCATCGACCAAGAGCTGGGGATAAGTCATCAAACCGTTATTAACCATTCGAAGAAGCTTGGATTCACAAAGAAGCTCGATGTATGGGTGCCACACACGTTGACGCAAAAAAACATCTTTGACCGTATCGACGCATGTGAATCGCTGCTGAATCGCAACAAAATCGACCCGTTTCTGAAGCGGATGGTGACTGGCGATGAAAAGTGGGTCACTTACGACAACGTGAAGCGCAAACGGTCGTGGTCGAAGCCCGCTGAAGCGGCTCAGACGGTGGCCAAGCCCTCATTAACGGCCAGGAAAGTTCTGCTGTGTGTTTGGTGGGATTGTCAAGGAATAATCTATTATGAGCTGCTTCCCTATGGCCAAACGCTCAATTCGGACCTGTACTGCCAACAACTGGACCGCTTGAAGGTAGCACTCATGAAGAAGAGGCCATCTTTGATAAACAGTGGCCGCATTGTCTTCCATCAGGACAACGCCAGGCCACACACTTCTTTGGTGACGCGCCAGAAGCTCCGGGAGCTCGGATGGGAGGTTCTTTTGCATCCGCTGTATAGTCCGGACCTTGCACCAAGTGACTACCACCTGTTTTTGTCCATGGCGAACGAGCTAGGTAGTCAGAAGTTAGCCACAAAAGAGGCCTGTGAAAATTGGCATTCCGAGTTTTTTGCCAATAAGGAAGCGAGCTTCCATAACAGGGGTATTATGCAGTTGGCATCTCGTAGGGAACAAGTCATCGAACAAAACGGCGCATATTTGACTTAAAACAGATGATTGTAACTAATTTTCTGAACAAATGAAAATTCAAAAAAAATACCGCAGGACTTTTTTGACAGCCTAATATGTCCCACGATTTTATTTTAGTTTTATCAATGCCCTAGACTAATGAAGGAGAGGTGTGATAACTGCTAACTGCTACTTGCCTAATTATTTTCTAGCTTTTAGTACATTATTATGTTTAATCACAATTAAACCGTTTAACTTAAAAAGTTTTTTTACTTATTTTTTGCATCAACGAGACGGCAACTGAACGAAATTAATATTGATTTTATTCATTTCATTTTTCACTTTTTCCTCTTCAAACTCTAATAACATAATAACACTTTACATCAAACGTGTCAGTTACGTAAAAGAAATGCTTTGAAATAAGAAAATTAATGGTTTGTTTTTTATTGTTATTGACGGTCATCGTCTACAGCGCTCCATTCCTCTGTATGTCATGAATTCCATTCCCTCATATTCGTTTGATCTTCATAAAAAAATGAAACCATTCGAATACACTTACAATACATTATTTATTTTTTACAACCAAACCAAAATACTCACTAGGAATAATTTCTTCTTCCCCAACCTAATAGAAATTTAGATGATAAATAAAGCATTTTCTCTAAAAACACAAATTCTCGATATATATTTGCCAGAATGTATTATTCAGAAAAGCTCAGTTTCACAAAAGTCTTATAAAAAACTAGCACCTGTTTCATCTCAAAAAAGGTTTAAAATAAACTTGGAGACAAATCGGTATATTCGTTTGAATGAACACAAATATGGCAAAAATAAATATCTCAAAAAGGAACAAAATACCTTCCTGAAATATTGATATATTATGTAAAAAGGCCAAAGTTCAGTTGTCGATGTGCCGGAGGAGCTCAGTGCGTCATTTATCGCACTGCTTTTGACTAGCTTATATAATCTAACATTTTGGCCATGCGGTCGATGACACAATCAATCTTAATACAGATTAGGTTTAATCCATCCAGTTCATTAGCCGCTCCCCGGTTTCTCACAACAACAACAGCCCTTGTTCTAGTTTGATTCCAAAACACGCTTCCCAGCCAAACTCAATGAGTGTAGACGAACAAAATTTCGTATTCATAACAGCGGTTCGATCAACTTTCACCGCCGCAGCTATTTTAATCCTCGTCGTCCTGGGGAACGATGCTCCAGTGAAACACTTGTTTCAACACAGTGGTTTTCCAAAGAAAATGTGTTCAGCTGGGGGAGGGGGTTTTCTTTGTTCGTGTCAGATTTAATATCGAACGCGATGATTAGCTTCTCGCTATGATTAATACTCAGTCGACTTTTGAGCAAACGCTCAAAGGGTAGTAATTACTCTTTTCGTGCGATGGAAACGCTCGCTCCCTTTCTAAGAAGCTTGTTTGATTGGCTGTGTGGTCAACTTGATTTACGGGTCTCGATAAGTTCCACTTTCGTGCCATGAATCATAATCGCACACCGTTGAGAGCTGGATTTCAGTGTGACTTCGAAAAGCAAAATTATCGCTCCCTGCCGGAAACCGACTCATTACATGAAATGTCAGATCAACGATTTTCACTCGGCACAAAACAGGTGCCACTGTCCCGAGACAGCTCCATTTTAATAGACCGAATGGCCCCTCTCCCGTTTCCCACGCGCCCACGACGCTCCTCATAAACTCTCAGCGAGCGCCGTGGCGTAATCCGTTGCAAAACGCAACTTGTTGCCGTCGCACAGTGAAAATTACTGCCAACCGCGCGTCCACATCATTTCAATTTGCGCCCACCCAATTTGGGCGGTGTCATGCCTGCCCTATTTTCGAAAATCGCATTCATTGTAGCTTTATTTACCGAATCGAATTAACGGGATGGAGTTCTGTTTTGTTTATACCCGCGGTAACCGTTGTCCGCTAACCGCAAACGACGGCACTGGGAGAGGTGTTTTCTCAGCGTGCAAATAAACACCCGAAATCATCGCACTCGAAAGGGACGCGCGCACACACGATGTTTGTTTTAGTGCCGAAATCCGGCGGTCCCGTGTGCAGCATCAGTAGCAGAAGCAGATCCGTGACCACTTTCCCCAAACCGGCTATGGAGTTTGCCAAAAACACGAGAGCGCCGCCACTGGTTCTGTGCGAATTCTCTGTGTATTCCGAGATCTTTTTTTCGTGTTTTCGGAAAAACATTGAATGTCATCGGCGTTTGCGGCGGTTATGTACGGAAAGTGTCCGCTTGGCATTAAGCGGCCCGGTCCGGCCCGGCGGGGAACAGCTGGTCATTAGAGACATTTGTCGCGAAAGATTGGATGTCGCTTGCGGCTGACAGTGATTAAAACGAGACATGGTTGCCATCTGCTTTTCTGTGGGTGGTTTTCGCAGGGGTGAATAATAAATGGTTTTGTTCGCATTTTTTCCCACGCTGTTTATCTATCACGAAAAGCAAAACAAAATTCTGTCTGGGAAATGATATGAAAAACAACCGCGATAAGTTGTTAAAACATAAGGCAGCTGTTTGGGAACGTTTTCTCTTTGTTTTGAAGGCCCGAGGGTGAAGCTCACCTGACACTCGATCGGCCATCTGGGGGCTTGCTGGGGGCAGTCATAGTCCCGTTCCTTCGGCAGTGCGAAAAGTTCCCGCGGTTCCTTGAGGCGAGCGATTGGGCGGAGCGTCTTCGAGTCGGTGTTGACCTCCAGCTGGTTGGTTTTGAGGCTGTTGGACAGGAAGCTCCCGAGGTAGCCGGCTGGAAAAAACGAATGAAAAGAAACAGATTTAATTATTATTCTCTGATTTAGTGGGTAATATGTGTAGTATATCTAACATAGGGTCTAATTGTGTATGTCGAATCGACGTCACCTCGTTCAACTGGTTTATAAAAGCTTACACAAGTGTAACTCGACGAAATCCGGTAAGTCAACTGGCTTGATCGCAAGAAAGCTTTGCACAAATTGCTTCCGATCGCACTTTTCGTCAAAATTTATTTTGAGGTGCAGCTTGAATTGACGGATTTTGCAGTAAATCGTTTCGGGGTCGAGAGCACCTTCCCAGAGATTATTTAAACTATGTTCCAGAATAAGTTTGGAAATCTGGAAAGGTTGAGCCTTTCTGACGTAGAAAAACGGTTTTTATTTCATATTTTTTAATTTTTTTTCTCTCCAAAATCAAAAACGAGGTATGTTACGATTACTAAGGGATTTCAGACGAATGTTACGCAAAACCATTCTTACCATATATATTCAATAAGACGGCAAATTTTCCAAATAAAAAAATAGATTCACAAATCTGAAATCCATAAATATAATTATAGATTTCTAATTTTCAGACTTTACATGTATTTAACATGTAAAGTCTGAAAATTAGAAATCTATAAATAGAAATTGTCCCAAACCAAGAAATATGAACGAAAAGAACGAAAAAAAAACTAAAAAACTAAAAGAAATCCAATTCCAAGTATTTTAAATTCACAAATCTGAAGTCCCAAAACATAAAATTCGAAAATTTTAAGTTCAGGAATATCAATCGAAATTCCAAAAATTTTAAATAAGACAAGCAAATGGAGCCAAATTTGGCATGTGAAGGTTTTAGGGGGCAATAAATGTTTCTATGGTGGTTAGACACTTCTCCCACTCTCTAAGGAGAGGCTGCCACACAAATGAAACACAAATTTCTGCATACCTCGAAAACCAATCAAACAAATGAAGCCAAACTTGGCATTAGAAGGTTTTAGGGGGCAAGAAACATTTCTGTGGTGAGTAGAGACGTCTCCCCCCTCTCTAGGGGGTTGGGGGTGGGGTGTAGGTTGGATTTGTCTGCCGTATAAATGAAGCATAAATTTCTGCATAACTCGAGAACTAATCAAGCAAACGGAACCAAATTTTCTATGATCGTTCGACACTCCTCCCCCTCTCTAAGGGGAGGCTGCCATACAAATGAAACACAAATTTCTGCATAACTTGCGAACTAATCAAGCAAATCGAGCCAAATTTGGCATGTGGAGGTTTCTATCGTGATTCAACACTCCTCCACTCTCTCTAAGGGAGAGGGGGCTACCATACAGATGAAGCATAAGTTTCTGCATAACTCAAGAACTAATCAAGCAATCGAACCAATTTCGGTATATGGAGGTTGTAGGGAGCAATACACGTTTCTATGGTGGTTTGACACTCCTCCCCCTCCCTAAAGGGGGAGGGGCGGCATTACTCGAGAATCAATCACGCAAACGGAACCAAATTTGGGATGTGAGGGTTTTTGGGTATGAGAAATGTTTCTATGATGGTATGACACCCCTCCCTCCTCTGAAATACATATTCCAACCAACCAATTGAAAATTTTCGAAAAACTCTGAAGAAAATGGGAAAATTTGCGAAAATTCAATTCTTATATGTTCTACAATTTCATAGTGACAAGCGTTGTTAGTCTATTTGATGTTTGCGCTAACGAAATCGATCTTTGTTCGAAAGTGGAAATTGATTTTGATGATAAAACTCACTCCTATAACTTCTTATATCTATATAAATAAAAATGGATCGCCGAATGTGTTGATTAAAGCAAAACTCGAAGAAGTTGTCCGATCTAGGACTGTCTTCATTCTATCATATTTTCTGTATCAAACATTGATTCCATGTAACGGAGAAACATGTTATTTGCAAGTGGTTGTAAAATCTTGAACGAGAATCGTGTCTGAAAATAGTCCCCTAATCATAATATTATAATGACGAAAGGTAATTTTAAAGGGTAGATTAGAATATCAATCAGTGAACAGTTCTGCGATTGGACCCATGAACGTGCGCTTAGTAAGAAAACGTGAATGTGATTACGAAAAATAAATTTTGGGCGGGACGAAGTTTGCCGGGTTAGCTAGTTTTCAATAAAATTCATAAAATTGAGAATTCCAAAATACTGAATCCAAAACTGCTAAAATTTCAATTCTTGAAATCTAAAATTACAAATTCAAAAATGGAAATTTAAAAAACTGAAATCCAAAAATTTAAGCTCCATAGGTCGGAAATCGAAAAACATAAAACCCGAAAATTTCAAAACTTGACATCGAAACACCAAAAATCTAATTTTTTAATTTCTTATATTACGCGTATGATTTTTATTCAGATTTCGGATTTTACATTTTTGGATTCCATTTTATGTTATTTCAGGTTCCGATTTCTAGATTTGAATTTATTGGATTCAATATGTTTTTGGATTTTATATTTTGTGGATATTATATCTGCGGAAAATAGAAGATAATAAATATGAAAATATGACAACCACAAACATTAAATTCGGAAATATATGAACTCAAGAAATTTTAATTCCGAAAATTCAAAATTCAAATGGGTTCGAATGGAGTTAATTTTAAAATTCGAAAATTTTTGAATCCATTAATTTCAAATTCAAATTTAAAAAAAACCGAAGTTAAATAAAAAAATATAAAGTTCAAAAATGTATGAAATCAAAAAATGTTAAATTCAAAAATCTAAATTCCAAACTTATAAATCACAAAATTGGGAAATATTAAATCTGGAAAAAATAAATTTAAATATATGAAATGGTTCTGTTGATTCAAGATTTTTGAATTTTATATATTTTTATATTTTTGGCCTTTGGCCTTAAATCTGGAAAAAATAAATTTAAATATATGAAATGGTTCTGTTGATTCAAGATTTTTGAATTTTATATATTTTTATATTTTTGGCCTTTGGATTATTATATTTTATGTTTTTTTTTATTTCAGATTTTTAAAATTTGGAATGTTTGGATAAAAAGTTTTGGATCATAATATTTCAATTGTTAGATTTGAATTTTTTGGATCTAATACCTTCTTTGATTTCGGTTTTGTAGGTTTAAATACTATATTTTACGAATGTTGAATCTTGGATTTGAAATTCCTAGATTTTTTTTTTCAATTTTATGGTTTTGAATTTATTATTTGTAAGTTTAATTTGTTTGGATTTTCTGTTTTTGGATTTCAGATTTCAGATTGTTGGAATTTTGATTCCACGATTTAGATTTTATGGACACCTAAAATCTGGAATCCAAAAAAAGAAAATTCATAGATATGAAATCCAAAAATACAAAATTTCAAAATGTATAAGGTAAGAATAACTTGAAACCCGGTAATTTAAAGCCTAAACCTAACCTAAATTCAAAAAATTTTAAATCCGAAAATCCCAAATTTCCCAAAATTGCAAATCCATAAAAATATGAAATCCCAAAAATTAAAATCACAAAATTTGAAAATATAAACTCTGAAAACATAAACTATAAAAATATAAAATTCGTTTTCTTGATTTCTTTGGGTTTTACATTATTGTATTTTTCTATTTTACATTTGATATTTTTGAATTTTAGATTTTTCCAATCAATTTTTTTCATTTGATGATTAGATTTTATGTTTATGATATTTATTTTTATTTTGGATTTAACATTTTGGATTTGTTTTATTTCTCTTTTTATAACATCGTTTTTTAGATTTGAATTTTTTGAACTTTATATATTTTATGATTTCGATTTTGTGGATTCCAATTCTATATTTTCAGAATTATGAATTTTTGATTTTTGGATCTAATGTTTCTGGTTTTCATATCTCTGGATTTAAATTTTTTGCATTAATAAAATTTGAAATCCAAATATAGAAAATTCAAAGATATAAAATCCATAAATATAACATATAAAATTATAAAATCCTAGTTATAAAATACAAAAATTGAAAAATAATGAACCCAAAAATTCAAATCCCGAAAATTAAAAATCAAAAACTGAAATTCGTGAAATACTAAATCCAAATTCCAAAAAAAAAAAACTAAAATTAAGAAAAAATTAAAAATCCAAGAATATACAAAATTCTAAAATATGAATTCCAAAAATGTAAAATTCCAAAATCTAAAATCTCAAAATTTGGAAATATAAAATATAAAGTCCAAAAACATAAAACTCAATTTGTTGGTTTAGCATTTCTGGATTTCATATATTTTTTAAATTTATGGAATTTCCAGATTTGGAATTTTTGGATTTAAGATTTATCGAATTTCAATTTTTGGATTTTGTATATATTTCTAGATTTCATGTTAATGATTTTTATTAAGATTTAGGATTTCACATTTTTCGGATATATATTTTTTTTGGATTTCGGTTTTGTAAATACAAATTGTATGTTTTTCGAAATGTCGATTTTGGAATTTGAAATTTATAGATTTTGAATTTTCGAATGTAACATTTTGGGATTTCATGTTTATGGATTTTATATCTCTAAATTTTTTTTGTTTGAATTTCGATTTTAGAAATCGAATTCTAAATCTATTCAGATATTATATATCTGCAATTCAAAAATAGTAAATCCAGAGATATATAATTCTAAATTACGGATCCCAAAAAATGAAATCAAAAAATATTTTAAATTCAGGAATATAAATAATCTAAAAACTTCAAATTCAAGCATTGAAATTTAAAAAAAAACGCAGAATTCAATTCCAAATTTAAAAAAAAAAGAATGAAAACATTAAATTCAAAATCGTAGTCCTAGAAATTCAAAATCCCACCATCTTAAGTCATCAAATTTAAAATCAACAATAAAAAACCTGAACTCCACAAAACCGAGTTCCAAAAATATAAAATCCGAAAATACTCAAATCATAACATAAAAACTTCGAAAATCTGAAATCTGAAATCTAAAACTAGAAAATCCGTTTAAAAAATCCAGAAATTGCAAATTCAAAAATCGAAATTCGGAAAATCAAGAATGTTAAATCCGAAACCTAAATAGAGATCATGAACATGAAAATTTTAAATATATTTAATCCTAAAATTTAAAATGCAATAATTTTAAGTACACAAATCTGAATATAAAACCTGAAGTTTCAAATCCTTGAATCCAAATTCCAAAAAATCTAAAGTCAAAAAAAATAAATAAATCTTAAAATCTAAAACCCGAATATATATGGAATATCAAAAATATTCAATTCAAAAAATGGAAATTCAAGAATATGAGATCCGAAAACTTTGAATCTACAATTCTCTAATCTAATCACATAAAACCCAGAAATGTGAAATCCGAAATCTTGATGAAAATCATGGATATGAGTTTTAAATTTAAACATAGCTTATTTTTTCAATTTTTGAAATTTAGGTTTTAAATTTTTGTTTTTAAAATTTTTAGTTTTTGAAAATTTCATTTTTGGACTTCACGGTTTTAAACTTTATATTTTTGGATCTTGTAATATATTTTTGAATTTTAGATACTCTTGATTTCACTAAATTTCTGGATTTCAAATTTCAGATAGTTTGGTTTCATGTCATTGAATTATACATTTTTAGAATTCCGATTCTTAGATTTGAAAGTTTTGGGATTTCATTCTTTATATTTTGTATTTTTTTAAAATATTTTTAAAAATTAAATTTAGAATTTTGGGGATATTTTTCTGGATTTTATAAATTTTTGGATTTTGGATTTTCGGATTTTAATTTTTCGAATCTCCGATCGATGGATTTAATATCTTGGAATTCAATATTTTAGTTTTTTAGGTTTGTGAATTAATAATTTCCGGATATGATCCTCTTGAATTTGGTCTTTTTGATTGGATGGATTTTATATTTCTTTATATCATATTTGTTATTAAAATTTTCAGAAAACATATTTTTTTCGATTATACATATTTTTAAATTTCATGTTCATGTTCAATTCATAAATCTAAATAAATGAAATCCAAAAATGTAAAATCTATAAATACAAAAAAGGAGTTATGTCTGTCTGTATTTCTGTCTTTCTGTCTGTCTGATTCTTATGAACTCGGAAACTACTGAACCGATCGACATGAAAATTGGTATATAGGGGGTTTTCGGGCCGGAGAAGGTTTTCGTGACAGTTTGAGACCCCTCCCACCTCTTTAAAGGGGAACTGCCATACAAATGGAACACACATTTCTGCATTACTCGAGAATTATTCAAGCAAATAAAACCAAATTTGGTATGTAACGTAACTAGCTGCATGTTACACAAACATGCAGCTAGTTACCACTTGTTATTTACAAGTGGTTGAAAAATCTTGAACGAGAATTGTGTCTGAAAATAATCTGATATTATAATGTCGAGTTTTGGTAGAAGCACTAGGAATTTTATAGTAAAAGGTAATTTTAAAGGGTAGATTAGAAGATCAATCAATGAATAATTTTGTGATTGGACCCATGAACAGCGCTTAGTTGGAAAACGTGTATGTGATAACGAAAAATAAATTTGGGCGGGACGAAGTTGCCGGGTCAGCTAGTTTTAAATAAAAATCATGAAATTTAAATGAAATTTAAAAATATGTATAATCTAACAGTCTAACAAATAATAATTATAAATTCACAAATCTGAAATCTAGAAATATAAAATCCTAAAATATTAGATCCAAAAACATAAAAGCCAAATATGTATGAAATGCATTCAATCAAAAAGCCAGAATTTTAAAATAAATTGAATCCAGAAATTTTAAATTCACAAATCAAATATTATTATCCAAATAACAAATTAAATTTTATTATAGATTACAATATAAATTTGAGAGGAGTACGAAAATTTGTACGGAAATTGGAGAAACGACTTGTAGGTGATTCTCGTTAGATATCTCGTGTGATATGAATAAAAACAGCTAAAAAGAAACATGTACCGTAGGAATAATATTTAACTTACGAAAACATTGTAACATTAATATATAAGTATATAGTCTACATTTGTTTGACGAAAATGTATAAATAAATAAAATAAATATATATGAAGGAGGATTATCTATCTATATATATAAAAATGGAGTGATGTCTGTCTGTCTGTCTGATTCTTATAGACTCGGAAACTACTGAACCGATCGACATGAAAATTGGTATGTAGGGGTTTTTGGGGCCGGGGAAGGTTTTCGTGATATTTTGAGACCCCTCCCCCCTCTCTAAGGGGGGGCTGCCATACAAATGAAACACAAATTTCTGCATTACTCGGAAATTAACCAAGCAAACGAAACCAAAGTTGGCATGTGAAAGTTTTAGGGTGCAATAAATGTTTCTATGATGGTTAGACAGTCCTTCCCCCACTCAAAGGGGGGGCTGCCATACAAATGAAACACAAATTTCTGCATTACTCGAGAATTAATCAAGCAAATGAAACCAAATTTGGCATGTGGAGGTTTTAGGATGCAATAAATGTTTCTATGGTGTTAAGATACTCCTTCCCCCTCTCTTAGAGGGGGCTGCCGTACAAATGAAACACGAATTTTTGCATTACCAGAGAATTAATCAAGCAAATTAAACCAAATTAGGCATATGGAAACTTTAGGGTGCAATGAATGTTTCTATGGTGGTTAGATACCCCTCCCCCTCTCTTAGGGGTGGCTGCCATACAAATAAAACACAAATTTCTGCATTACTCGAGAATAATCAAGTAAATGGGCGGGACGAAGTTTGCCGGGTTAGCTAGTAAAATATAATTTTCATAAAAAAACACAATAAAACACATTGTTCAGTAAATACATTGCTGAAGTTCACTAGAAATATACAGGTCTTATTTAGATTTCATTTCATTTTACATGATGCATGCAGTGATACATGCTCTTTCAAGGGGAATAACTTTCGACCAGTACGACACCCATGTAAACATTAAAAACGACTGCAGGGGTCAAATCCCACAATCAGAGATTAGAGAAATCTAAATCCGAAAATTTAATTTCAAAAATACATAAAGTCCAGAAAAATATATTCGACGCATTTGAAAACCATGAATCAGGAATTGATTAAAATCAAAGGCCCAAAATTGAAAAATATACAAAATCCAAAATATCATGTTCAACAACATGAAATCTAAAAATAAGATTTTCCAAAACTAAAAATTTTACATTCAACAAATTTAAATTTAAAAATCGAAATTCCAAAAATTGAAAATACTAAAACTGTCAATCTTAAACCCGCGAAGCACACGCCATTGAACCCGCAGCAGTTCTACGCCATTGATTAAAATTGAACAAAACCATTTTGTAGTCCCACATAGTCCTTTTCTTGTATGGTTCATTCAATAATACATTTTTTCTTTCTTTATTTCCAGCAAATCATTTGAAAAGGTAAGCTTTGATCCGAAAAGGAAATCTCTGTTACGATTACAGGAGAAATTTCGATGAAAATCGCACAATACTCCAATCTAGAGAGAACATATTTGCATTACTTGGACACCTTAACATACCTGTTGTTCGCGACTGATGACTCATGAAATAGATATCAAACTTTTACCCGCATTTTCAAATATATGTGAAACTGAATCTGAAGTTTATGTTTGAATTTAAAATTCAAAATCTAAACATGCAAATGAATTTCTGGAATTTTTGGAAAAAAAGAGTTTCTGAAAAATTCGAAATGAGATGACCTATGCTCTAGTCACGATCAGAAGCTATTGCAATGTGAAACCATAAATGGAACGTGAATCGGACACGGATTACCCAGATTCAACATTGGAACTAGTAAACGAGTTTTCGTTTAAAATATTTATGAGCGTTGCAGTTGAAACAGACCTTCAATGAGATTCTGGAGAGGTTGTTCTAATCCATAACGGGTAATCGTGAACAGTAGGAATCTTAAATCTCTCAACTGTCACAGTACATGAGACATACCTAAAATTGTCAAAATTAGATTAATTCAGATTCCGATGGCGTTGGCCGTCACTGACATGCCAACACTTCACTGAGAAGCACAGAAGCATGACCAAAATCCCGGTGCGAATAAATCCTTCAACAGAAGGCGGAACCAAAAGCTGCCACACCGTCGTCATGGTCATCGTACATTACCGCACTAGGGAATTGAGCGCATCTCAGCGCCCACCGAGACTAATGATCGACGCATTTTAGGTCGCAATAAAACGGCCGCCGATGGTCGTCGTTTCGTTCGTCAACAACATACATATTTGCGCTTATCCGCTCATGTGTGAATCTCTCTCAGCGAAGGGATACGAGTGACGACGCTTGCAGAAGCGTGCTAATGCTAATTTTAAATCTTTTATTGCCAGATCCAGCTTGGGATGTCATCAAGCTAACGACCAGAATCCATCATTCGGCGTGTCTTTGTCACGGTAGTGGCCAGTGAGGAGCGTGTGTGTGTGTGTGCTGTTATGCGGACAGACCGATAAATTGTTACGCCGGTGGTTACGAACGCTCGCGAGCGAGCTTGACGTCTAACCCAATCACTCCTCACGTGCCTTGATGCTCTTGATATCACTTTCGACCTCGAACCAACGGCGGGCGACGAGGTAAACTGCATTCTTCCCCTTCTCGCCAGCGTGTTGGCAGGGCACCAAGCATTTCACTCGTCTCATCGGGCGAGCAATTCGAAGCACTTCAACGGGAAGCGGGTGTTGCACGGCGGGAAGCTTCTCGGTTGATTTCCCACCGTGCTGCGTGCGGTGAATTGTCGTGAAAATAACGACCACATCCGGCTACTTGCGCGCTCCAAGCATCCCGCTTGTAATTATCACCGACGTGTGGAAGACAAATTTTCGCACATTTTCATGCGGTAACGGTGTGAAAATAATGGTATCATTCGAACGAGAGTTTATGTCAGATTAGTCGCTCATAAACAACGTTTGAGTTTATAGTTGATGTTTATCTGTGTATTGTGCCTTAGTCGAGAGGTTGAGGATGTCGTACTGTGTAAATCATATATTCTTCCCCGTTCATTCGTTGTATTTTTTTTCGTCTTTGTCTATCCTTCCACTTATCGTTAGAAATTTGTGTTAATTCGTTCTATTTTATTCAAACACTCTCTAAAGGAATGTACAATTTGTTATGGATACACCTTCTTATCGCTGTACGAAAACCTGTGACTTATTTTGACAATTTTTAATTTTTCGCATGTTGGAAAAACAATAAAGCCTGTCCACGTTAAATTTCGGACACTTCTCTTTCAGTGTAGTTTACGAAATATTTCACTAATCAATGAAATATTTCACTTACATGACAGCTGAAACCCCTCCTCTTTATTTCGATGTCCAACATGTTTACTTTCTTCTTCAGTTTGGTAAAATGGCGTCGAATCAAGTGGAAGTACGCAAACGCATTTTGCGCGAACGGCAGCAAAATCCAATACTGTCGGTACGCGATCTCGCCAAAAAACTAAAACTGCCGAAGAGTACCGTGTTTAGTGTGTGCAAATCGTTTGACCAGCGCTTAACTGTGGATCGGAAGGTTGGAAGCGGAACAAATCGAAAAGAATGCTCCCGACAGGATGGACCGAAAAGTGGTTGCCATTATTGAGAAACATCACAACTTTTCAGCTAGAAATGTGGCTCGAAAGGTTGGAAAATCAAAATCATATGTACAAAAAAGTGAAGCAGGGACATGGACTAAAGGCGTACAGAGTGAAAAAGGTGCCCAATCGTGATGATAAGCAAAAGTTCACTGCGAAAAGCCGTGCTAAGGTGCTCTACACCCAGTTTTTGCAAAAATGCTCATGCGCCATAATGGACGATGAAACTTACGTTCTCGAAGACTTCAAAAAGCTGCCGGGTCTCGCTTTTTATACTGCAATACGAAGGAATGCCGTAGCCGAGTGTTTCCAGTCCGAGAAACAGTCTAAATTCCCCAAAAAGTATTTGGTTTGGCAGGCCATATGTAGTTGTGGCCGAAAATCCAAATCTTTCGTCTCTACCGACACTATCAACAAAGATTTCTACGAGAAGGAATGTCTCCAGAAGCGGTTGTTACCATTCATAAGAAGCCACGACGCTCCAGCGTAGTTTTGGCCTCTTGTCACTATGCAAAATCCATCCTGGAATGGTATAATGCACATGAGGTCAAATATGTGCCAAAAACAGCAAATCCACCGAACTGTCCAGAACTTCGCCCAGTGGAAAAGTATCGGTTTTGTTGTATTCCGTGAATTTTTGGTTTTACTGGCATCATCTTGATGTCCTAAATTTAACGTGGAGAGGCTTTAAATTAGAAGATTTACCTCTAAAGCGTTACTTTTCTCCCTCAAGATGGCTTTCAGAAAAAAGGAATGTGAATCGATATGATGATTCCATTGTTGTGTTATAAATAGCACCAATTACCGATGCAGAAGACCATAATGTGAGCGGTAAGGGACTGGGATTACCGTCACATGGTGATTGTGGCGTGGACGAAGTAGCTAGAATAACACACAAAGATGGTCAGTTGAGGGCCCTGAGTTATGAGCTCATGATTGTTCGCTTAGTAGCGGACACGCAACCAATTAGGCTACGAAGACCCCGAATCGATTGATATTTATATGATTTTAACCGTGCGCTTATATATCTTTGGAAAGTCAAAAAATGAGTGGTTTTATAGTTATAAAATAAAGTTGGAAAAATAGAAATAGAAAAGTGTTTTTCAGCATAGATGCATTGGCATATCGAAGAAGACCTGCAATCGGTTCACCGAAGCTACTATCACGGAAATCATTTCCAATGTGAAACTCAACTCTGCAAACCCATGTCAAACCTCCCGAAAAATCATACTGAGAGTAAACTACAGCAAAAGCAAAACAACAACAAACAACCCCAACATGTTTTCCTACACCATCGCCATCGAATTTGTTTGCGGGGGCCCTGTCGACAGATGATACAACAACAGAACAGGTACACCAAGCGGTGGTGTTTAGTCTTATGCTGTTTTTCTCTTGATTTTGTTGTCCGACAAAGAGAAAACAAGATCGGCCAGCTGCTGGGCGAAAAGTTTGTTTTTAATCGCCTGAAATATGAATGTGTCGTGAGAGATTTGGCTTCTGGCCGGGGATTATAAAATTTGCAAGAAGTAAAGTGAAAAGTGAAAATTGTTAATCCTAGGGAATTCCACCAGACGGAGCGGAAGCATGTGAGTGTTTTAAACAGTATTGTCCGGCAAGGTTTATTCTACTCGTTCACTTATAAATTTTTGATATTTGGCATCACAAAGGAAGATATACATTTTTTATTTTGTTGAGATACATTTCAAAAAGAAGGTTTCAAAATATGGACAAAATAAAAAAAAAAAAATTATTTTCTAAAGCAAATATGACACGACTATACGACCACAATTTGGAAGATCAGCTTAGTATTGTATTATTCCGCTATAGAAATGGAAAAAAAATTGTTGAGAACAATAAAGTTTCTACTTTAAAACAAAGGTTCAAGATAAGTATTTTGACAGAGTTTTTTAAAATTCCATTCCATTGTTGAGTTTATTAATGTTTCAACAAATAACGGAACAATTTCTTTCTGATTAATCAAAAAACAATGATAACAAGGGTTCAATAATGCGGATTCAGAGAATCTATAAAAACTACGAAGAATGAAAAATTGAAGGCAATTCTATAACCTAGATGTTGGAAAATTAAGGAATCGAGGTATCAAAAGATCGAGAAATAGATGATTAGAGAAATCGGTGAATTTGTGAATCCAGTGATCTAAAAGTTGACGATCAGAAAAATCGACAAACCGATAACTATGGAAAAAAACGTAGCACTGAGGATTCAGCGAATCTAAAATATTACAGTTGAAAAATCGAGGGATGCTCATTGATGGAGTCAGAAATCGAAAAAAAAGGGAAATCGAAAAATTCAGAATGAGGAAAATAAATTAAAAACTACTCGATTATGTACAATTTTAGACTCGATTATATACAGTTAAAAAAATTTTTTTATATGATATATTTCAAATATGACTTATTTCAAATGAAAATAAATTATTGAAACGTTAAAGAAAAGGTGAAAGTAAAAGTTAAGAGTACAGTGGAGTTTATGGTAGATTTTATTTTAAGATTCACCAGAAATTGTTCAAAATCATATTGCAGCGAAAACAAACAATATAGGAGTTGGGTGTCAAAGAACGAGTTGTAGAGCGGTTAGACAGTTTTGATTGATAGGAACATTCATGTTTATTATGCTTTTTTTTATAAAAATAGCAATACATTAAAAATCACTAAGTTAAAAGTTTTACAGCTATATTCTGTATTAAATTGTTTCATCTTTCAAATAGAAGTACAGGTCGGACTCGATTATCCGGAGTATTGATTTTTTTTTCATTCCGGATAATCGAATCCTCCGGATAATCGAGTCATAAAAAAGTCACAGGAGGGTTGTGTCCAAGACACGACCGCATAGTTGACGTAGGATTCCGTTAGTCTATCTGCTGCATGCTGATTTTGGATATGATTGAAGAATTACATTGTTAAACTCTTCGAGAATGATTCAGGTCCGTTTTGTCTGGTTGTTAAGTATTGTTTGTTCACTTCACCAGTGTCCGTAGCCGAGTGATAATGATGGAAGGATTGTGATTTGTCATTAGATGATGCGTATCACGTACCAAAACCGCCCTCTGTGGTCCTGTGTTATGTATGGATGAAATAAAGAAAAAAAGCTCATCAAAGTAATATAAGATAATTATCATTATCGAACACAAGTTTTCTCACCAGTAAAAAAGTATTACTTTAGTATAGAGAAAATATATTTGAAATGGAAAAGGTAGTTTCATTCATATTTTTTTATTTTCTGAGTATTTATTCAACCCATTTCCTTTTCGCTTTAAACCCCACGGAACACGATGATACATGCCTCAATGCGAATTTCAATTGGGCGAACAGCACCCAATACGATATGTAGAGGATATGTGAAATCACTTTTTCGAATAATCCTTAATTTTTTCAATTTTGCTCGTCGCATGAACATTCCTTGGGAGGAAAAAAATCGTTTCATATTTCAAGTCATTTTAACACAATAGCTACCATATACAATTTTACACTTATAGTTGTGCTAAAAGTTTTACAATACATGATCGGTCATTCATATTAAATTTTAAACGCAACCAACATAAAAGTTCCAAATTTAAATTTTATTTATATTCTATCAAGCATAAGTTTTATTCAGTTCAATGAAGCATCACTCTTCAATCAAGCCATCGAAAGATTCTTATTGGAACGAAAAAAACACTTATTCAACGCTCCCAACTTATTCGACAGCATGTATGCAATCAGCAATGCCCACGCTAGTTACAATGAGCACTATCCATTTGTGCGCGTCGTTAGTTAAACTATCGACCACGAGGGTATTTACATGCTGATTTCCCCCTGGGATTTGAAATCTCTGTTACGGAATACATGTCGGTGGAAAAAAACCTCCCCCTACTTTCATGTGTTTACAATGTCGATTTCCCCCCAGGCAGCTTGGTTTTTATATCTCTGTTAGGGAACACATTTCGGTAGGAACAAAAGTTCCCCCTACTTTCATGTGTTTGCAATGCCGATTTCCTCCAGCCAGCATGGTTTAGATGTCTCTGTTAGGAATGTGTCAGAAGTGGGTATTTCCGTTAGGATAGGGGTTGAGATTTTTCAATTGTTCGAGAGTTAGTTTCATGATATATATTATTTTATTCAATGTAAAAAATTGTTATGGAGTGCCGGAATTGATTGACGCCAAAATCTCATCAATCCATCGAGAATTGACTGAGCAATAAGAATTTGAAATTGGACAATTTTTACGGTGCGCTCGATTTTTGATTTTCAATTTGTACCCCAATATGTTCCCGTAAGACGTAATCCTACGTCAAAAATAATTTTCTCTCGGTAAACGTATTATGATTATGATTTGCACTTATTTATTAAACGGTTTTATCTAGGTTGACCCGCTCGTATGTTTGTGACTTTGTAACTTTGTAACTTTGTATGAAGCGCTGTACCACATTTATAGAAATTTAACCCCCTTCCTGTTGACCGATTGATCTGAAATTTGGAACACATCTTTATCTCTTATTTTTGTTAAATTTTTCATAAATTACTGAAAATATGTAATCCGCGATAATGGGCGCCATCCTAAATTTACATTTTTCATAAATAACTGTATTCTATTAGTCAAGCCCTTTCATTTGATACCCATATTGATGAGGTTCTGAGAAAATATGAAATCCGACATTTTGTAGTGGCCGCCATCTTGGATTTGAATTTTTCATAAATAACTGTATTCTACTAGTCAAGCCCTTTCATTTGATACCTATATTGATGGGGTTCTGAGAAAATATGTAATCCGCCATTTTGTAGTGGCCGCCATTTCGGATTTGCATTTCATTTCAGATATCCAATAAAGAATTATTATACAAGTTATTTAAAATTTCCGAAAATCAAAAATAAAATACTCCGGATAATCGAGTCCGACCTGTATCAGAATTGTCCTACCTAGCGTCATTCTTGAATTAGATCCAGTTTAAGGTAAACATGGCCATAAACATAGAAAAAGTTCAATAACTCTGTCATTGTTGAAATTAGAAAATATGCGTAGAAGGATTTTGTCCATCAAATATAATCCTCTATCAAATCCTGGATGAATCCGGATTTTTCAAAGCACACGAAGAGATGAATTGATTATAATATAGAGTTTTGCACGTGCAATTTGCGTCAAAAACTTAGAGGGTTGGGAAATCGATTGATCGATGGATCGAGGAATTAAATAATTTCAGAATATCCAAAATGAATTCAAGAATTGAGGAAAAGAAATGTTTAGGAAAATCATAATTTATGAATAGAACAATCTAAACTAAAATAAGAATAGAAAATCTCACAACCAGAACCATACGCCAAAACTGAAAACCCTTATCATGTGAAAGTCAACGAGATTACTTATCGACAAAAAAATGAAGAATTAATTAACCGGTGAATCAGGAAATCTAACAATAGTATTAGGTTGGGAAAAAAGTTATCCATTATTTTCTCGTTGACTGGCTTTAATGATCAATATCCCGCGTAATATCGATCATACAATTTCAAGTTTAGGCTCGTTGTAAAGGTGACATTGGACGCTAAAAAAACTTCTTTCGCTGTTTTTTGTTTGTTCCATTCAGTTGTGAGTTACAGGGTGTTAACAAAGGAGTAACAGGGGAGGTAGGTAGGTAGCTTTTCTCGCTATGAAGCTACCTTTAGAATCGCAACAAATTTCCAATAAAACGGTATATATTTGACCCAAATTGGACAACCCGGAGCATATAAAAATAGTTTTGAATTTCACCCGAAAATAATGGATTACTTTTTCCCCAACCTAATATATTAAAAAAAAACGAGAAATCTAAATTCGAGAATTGGAAAACTGGAAAAAAAAATTCATAATTCATTAGTCGAGTATATAGCAAAAAAAAAGAAAAGTCTAATATTCCCTAGTCACAAACGTGAACTCAAACTGTTTATAGTCTAAAGGTCAGCGCATTGCTTTTGTGCCGAAAATTTGATGAAATGAAAAATAGATTAGTTGATAAATCGAGGAATCGAAGAGTCTAAAAATTTAGCGCAATTCCAGGCCAAATCTGCCGCAAAACAGCCGATTTTGACGCGCCCCTCAGATTTTTTTTAAACATTTTAGATATGTCGACAGATATAAAAAACAAAGTTTTCATTACCAGACGACCAATATTAATTACTGTTAAAATAACTGTCTCATCTCAAAACATGACCTCTTCGATATTTTGTAAATCAGTAAATAATAAAAATAAAATAAAATTGATAAAATTGGTCATCGGATAATGAAAATTCTGATTTGAGGTAGCTGCCACCATATGTACAAAGTTTCAAAAAAATCTGAGAGGATGAGGTCGGCATCCAGAGCATACAACAAATCTATCAATTCGGAAATTGGAGAAAAGAAATTATAAATTTAATAATCACAGAATCTAGCTAAAAATGAAAAAAAACATCAAACACGAGAACAAAAAAACAAACACGAGAACTCGAAAACACAAAAAAAAATCAAAAAATGTGACGCTCAACATGGTCATCCAGCATTGAAAACTTGTATTAAAGAAAACTCGATTGACTGAATAATTGAATAATTTTAGAACGTCAAATAAAGCGAGAATACAGACATAAAAACATGATGAACGAAAAGATGAAGAATATTATAAACTAAAAGTAAAGAACACAAAAATCATCTAATCTGTAAATATTTGTTATAAACGTGACAAAAATAAACAAAAAGTGAGATTGAAAATCCAAATATGATGCTTCGAATTTTTGAATCTATCCGAATTTCAAACTGTACAAAAAATGAAGTTATGGAAACACTGTAAAACAGGAAGATTGATGAGTCAAACATTAATGAAATCTGTAAATTTATAAACATATCGAGAAATACACGAGAATTATCGAATTCATGAATCGATGCTTCCAAGCTATAGAAATAGAAATTCCAAGAATCTTCAAAAAAAAACGTAAGCGGAAAAATGATAAACTTATAACTCCTTTTACTAAGCGTCGAAAAAAACGACAAATTGAAATATCCAGTAATGGAGGAAAACAGAAATCCAAAGCTCTTCAAGCATGAAAAATATGGATGAACTAGATGAATTGAGGAATCAAAGAACTGGAAAATCAGGTAATCTAAAAAAACACACATTGAAACACATTTTGTTGAACATGAAAAATTCAAAGCACTGAGGTAAAGGTTGACCCACGAACATTAGAGTTGGGAATCCCAAAAAACCAAACATTCTCTAATGATGAAAAAAAAAGAAAAAAATAGCTGCATGACAGATAAATCGTGAAATTTGAGAAATAGCAATATGTATGTTCGAATGATAAAAGTTACCAGAAGATTGAAGCATTAATAAGGAGTCAAAAAACTGAAAGAGATAAAAATTCATCGATGTAGAAAAATTGGAGCACTGAGAGAAATGAGAAGATCCAAAAACGTATGGGTTGAAAATTTCTAACAAAACACTAACAATGTGAAAACGAATAATACAACCACCAAGGAATAGAAGGAATTGCCATAATCAACATACCAAAGACTTTAAAAATTTTCTAACTTAAAGTTAAATAAATTGAAAAAATCAAAGACTAAGAACAGAGGAATGATAACGCCTAAAACAAAAAAAAAAACCAAGAAAAAACAGAAAGAACAGAAAACAGAGAGTATTTTGATAGATCAAAATGCGATGTATTTGAGAAAAGAAAAATCAAATAAAAGGATGACCAGAAAATCGCAGAATCTGGTGATCTATGAATAGAAATCTTTATATCTGATTGATCGGAGAATTGAAATATTAAGTATAAACAACAATGGAAAAGTCGAACAATCATAATACAGGGAAACTTCGATATAACGTACTCTCGTTATAACGTACATTTTACCTCGATATAACGTACACATTCCCAAAGTGTAAAGGAATTTTTTTTTCAATATTTTTTTCTGATAGAACAATGAATCACCTGTATTGTGATGCTAAAACAAGTTTTGTACTTTCAATAAATCCCGAAATACAGCTGGTTTTGTGATTCCGGATTCTAAATGAATCAAGCTTTAATCAACAGTACGAAGGAAAACATCATGAGAAAGGCTAGCTTCGTCTTCTGATTGAAATTATTCATTAACTTTACTAAAACAGCAACACAATAATGTATTGTAGACTACGTTTGTGAGTACTTTATTATGTTTCGATATAACGTACAATTCGATACAACGTACAATTTTGAAAGTGAAATGTACGTTATATCGAAGTTTACCTGTACCAACAACTCTAAAAATTGTCCAAACTAAGAGTAGGAAAAAATAAAAATAAATTCAGAGCAAAACAAATTTAAAAATTTGGGGAATGAAAAGCTGTTGAAGCTATGACAAAAGCAATATCGATATTTTGTAGCACAGGAGAATTGAAAAATTCGGTAATCCGATAATCTATGAGTCGAATGATCGAAAAACTAAAAGAATCACTATGGAGTATGGATGAAGCATAATCTCTTAGAATTGGGTGAATCTAAGAGTAGAAAAATGAAGAATCGAATATTTATGTTACATCATTTGGACCCTTACAGACTGTTGAATCTTCAGAACGCATGAATCGAAATATCTGAAAAATGAATAAATAATGAATACATAAATAATAACAATAATAATAGCAGAAGAGAATCAAAGAATTTACGAATCGAATGAGTCGAACAATCGAATCGAAGAATCGATCAATTACTATGTAAAAATTTAAGCATCAAAGTACTAAAAACTCTATGAATGATCTAATAGCACGCTTCTCGTTTGATGGTCATCGGAGTAACATTGTTGCCGGCGAGCGTCGAGCGGGAATGCGGGGATGTCTTTCTTAAGACAGGTAAAGGAGGAGTAATGGAGTAGTTTTCTTTACACAAGGGCCCTTTTCAGGGCTAGAGACGAATGAACTGCGAAAGTCTCTATAAACCAAACAAGAAAGGAAGGACCTAATAGTAGTGTCTGAAAATATCATTTTGGCTACAACCCTGGCTCGATTGGAAGCTGTGCTCTTATTTTCGCTTTTGTTTGTAAACGTCACAGGAACATATAATCAGTTAGAGCAGTTATAAAAAAGGTAGTTGGACGTGTGTATCCTAAACAATCGGACCGTATATCCTTAATTTCAATACTGATTTGACCAGAATCTGTTATACGTTCTGCGATGTTCATAAAGAAGTTGTGAAACAAATTGTATCATCGCATTGTATTGTTAAAAGAGTTGTGAATAAACATAAAGAGAAAAGAAGCTGTGTTATGTGTAATTTTGTATGTTGGGAGAACCAAAAGTTGCGAACAGCATAGAGATTCGAAAAGTTACAGTCTGAATCGTGGTAGACGAGATTACAATTTTCTTACTCCCCGACATGTAGAAAAAGTGATGAATCAAAAACTCAGATTGAAGAATCTGAGAAGTAAAAAATCGATAAATATGGCAAAAACGAAAACTAATCATCAGAGTATAGAAGAATCTGAAGAAATATGAGTCTAATAATCGAAAAATGAAGAATATATGGCAATCGGAAAATGTAAAATCTTTTGTGTCCAATTCCAACAACAACAACAAGTTCAAGAAAAAAGGAACAAAAAAGTTTTTTCCTTTATTTTTCATTTGAATACCTTTCATTGGTTGTAACAAGATCTTACATTGGTCCGGCGATTTGTTAGTTACATGTTTTTGGAGATGACCTCATCACATTTTAAAACATTCTGTCAAAATGTATATTTTTTTCCGAAAACTCTACTAAAATACCTTACATTGCGCTCAGAAAATCGCAAATCGGTAGAGTAATCGGGGTAAAGTGATTCAATAGTTGCTAATTTTTAATCATGAGCGCATTTTTAATCAAAACAGTCGATTTCTCGGACCTAGCTCAATTCTGACTGGCACATAAGCCTTGCGAGAACAAGATATTTTGTCATCTAGGTGATAGAGATAACACAACTGACATCACACTGACTTAGAAACAAATAAATATTGTCTGATTTGATTTGTTTCATTCATTCCATAGAGGATTTTAAGTTAGTAACCGTCAACATTATTGAAACTTACAACGGCTCTAAATCAACACTGTATTCGCACTTAAAGTGTTGAATAAGTGCTTTCTATGTTCTTTATGTAAAATGCAGATATAGTGCTAAATAGGCGCAATATAAGGGCTCTTCCAATACTTCAGTTACGGCTATTAACCCGTTCACGTATAGCATTTCTAAAAATCGAACAGCAACTTTGATAATTTTTCATGCCTTTGGAAAGCAGCCTAATTTATTAGTTTAATGATTCTGGGTTTCCTACAACGTCAATAATTACAACAATGGCAAAAATATTTTTACAGCTGGGGCGCTAATGGGTTAATAAGAACCGTCCATTTGCTACTGTTTATCTAGAAAAGAAAAAAAACAGTCGGGAATGTAGAAACAGAAACACTCACATACTTGACGTCTCCAAATCGTTAAACATCCAATCATCCGAACAGTTAAGTGGGTATTTACCGAGATTTAATGTTTGTGTCTGCGTTTTTGCTATTGGATGGTATCAATCCAGTGTGAAGAGCATCTCCTGCAAGGACGCTAATACTGTTAACAGCATAATTGAATTGAGAAACTGCACAATGCAGTGACTATGGAATCGTCTTTGTCTGTCCCTTGCAACCGACAGTTGAAAAAGACGTGAAGTAAACAATGATTTTTTTTTCAAATTTAATTCATTCTCTAAAATGTATCACTTCTTCCACATCATTAATCACAAACTGGCCCAGATGACTAATTTCAAGCGCACTTCTCCCTCGTTGCTTCAATAAATTGCTTCACAACTTGCAGTCGAACGAACGCTTCATCTTCTTCTTCAGTTGTGCTATCAAAACCGCGCACCGCAAACATGAACTTGAAATTGAAAACAACCTTCTCGAATTAAAACAACGACGGTGGTGGCGACGGCGTTGTTTACCTTCCCACGCTTCGATTCGTCCAATTTCTTGCCCCGAAATGACCACCACCGCCCAGATGTTCTGTCCCACGGATGCTGCAAAACATTAAGCTTATCTCTCGATGGGATGATTTTAATTACCTCCGCTAGGTGAGCGTCTGCCGTGTCGTGGTCTTCGGCCTTGGATCGATTATGCAATTTCAGCGGTCCTTCGCTTGTGTGCAGGCGTTCGAAGCGTTCGCGTCCCCCACAACAAGCCGATCAGCTGATGATCCCCTTTCTTTTCTAAAATAACCCCGAAGCACAAACACTACAGCAGCAGCAGCAGCATCAGTAGCCGCCGACAGCCACAGATGAGGATCTTCTCAAGTTCAAACGGTAGCACACTTTGTTTTGGCAAACGCGACTCAACGCAATCGAACGTCCCGAATCGATGTGCAATGAATGGCCTTCCGCTAATCGAACGTTAATTTAACTCTTAATAATAATCAAAAATCACAACAGGCGCCTAAATATTCCCGTTTCCCGCTCACGTCAGTGGTGGGTGGTTGCGAATTTTTGGACAGCTCCGACTGCGAAATAAAGCAGGATCTGAACACACCGAATTTTCTCACGTTACCACGCGTCTCCACCGTTTGCCGTCTGGCGATTAACTGATTGGCTAGTCTAGCAGCAACTGGCTGCTGACCGACCAACCAACCGACCGACGGACCGACCGATCGACCGGCCATAATGTGTTTGTGTGTGGGTTGCAATTTTCCGAGCGTCACCTGCGACGCGAATGTGTGCACCGCTTTTCGTGTGTTTTCCTTCGGTACCTTCTCAGGAGTGGGAGAGTGGCGGCAACGACGACGGTGAGAGGTTTTCGCGAAAAGGAAAGTCCAAAGGAACGCAGAGTTTTTGTCGGCCAAAGTGAGTGGGCGGCAAAGGTGTGCGAGATTATTTTCGCGCGTTCGGATAGAGCGTGAGTGAACGCGAGTGTGCACTCGGAGAATGTCGAGCGGCCAGGCGTCGTGAGTGAAAACCCTTTGCGGGCTGAGATTTGCGCCACTACATATATTGAACCGTTGGTGCGTGTTTACTGCGTTTCTCGGGTACTTCTTGCCAAAATTCGTGTTTTTTAAGTTCTGAGTTCAGAGAACTAGGTTCTGTAAATAATTAGCCTTAACCTTGATGGTAAAATGTGTTATGCACATTTTGCAATATTAACACGTTGAGCCCCGACCGAAATAGGGAACCGACAATGAACTTTTCGTCTGGCCCGTGTCGGTCCCAGCGAATCGATGGGGGACTGTTCTAAATGTCATTTTGTAACGTTGTTGTTGTCGTTCCCAATGCCGACACTCTCCGATCGAAAAGTCAACTGTCGGTTCGGTGAGATCGGCGCAAAAAATACGGAAAATTCAGTGTCAGTCCCTAGGGACCGACGCGGGGCTTATCGTGTTAAATGTGACAGTTCATTAAAAAATGTCAGTCAAATAGCCAAACTCTATTCATTTCAGCAAGCCTTTAATTGTCTGCTTCAACATGACGAAATGCGTGGTTGAAACTTCTGCATGACTAAATAAATGCTTTTAAATACAACCACTGCTAGAGTTGACATGATTACGGCTCTACAATAATCTTAATATCTATATATATATATAAATGGATTTCTGTCTGTCTGTCTGTCTGATTTTTATGGACTCGGATGGTTTCGAAATTAATCATATGGAGGTTTTAGGGAGCAATAAATGTTTTAGGGTGGTTTGACACTGCTTTTCCCTCTCTAAGGAGGGTGGCTGCTGAACAACTCGAGAACTAATCAAACAAATCAAATCAAACTTAGCATTAGGTTTAAGGGATCGATAAAAGTTTCTATAGTAGTTCGACACTCCTACCCCTCTCTTAAGGGGTGGCTCCCATATAAATGAAACACAAATATCTGCATAACTCGAGAACTAATGAAGCAAATTGAGCCATATTTGGCATGCGGAAGTTTTAGGGGGTACGAAACGTTTCTATGATGGTTCGACGCACCTACCCCCTCTCTAAGGGCATGGAAGCTGCTGGACCCATGAATGTGTGCTTAATAAGAAACCGTGAATGTGATAACGAAAAATAAATTTTGGGCGAGACGAAGTTTGCCGGGTCAGCTAGTATACATTGAATTCACTGATATTCAAGTTAAAAAAAACAACGAATTCAACAAATTCAACAATAAAACAAACTCAACAACAAATTCCATACAAATTTGATAAATTCATTCAAATTCCACAAATTCCACGAACTCTACCAATTCAACAAATCTAATGAATTCAACAATACAACAAATTCAACAAATTCAACAAATGAAACCAATTCAACACATAAAACAAATCCAACAAATTCAACAAACTAAACCAATTCAACAAATTCAATAAATTCAATAAATTCGACAAATTCAACAATTTTGACATATTCAAAAAATTCAACGAATTCGACAAATTCAACAGATTCGAAAAATTGTTGTATTTTTAAACAAATAGAACAAACTCAACAAATTCGACAAATTCAACAAAATTGATAAATTCAACAAATTCCACAAATTCAACAAATACAAATAAATTCAGCAAATTCAACAAATGTTCTCAATTTAACATACGGGACAAATCGAACAAAAAAAAATGAAATCAAAAAGTTAGAACATAAAAAAATCAGAAAACCAGAGAATAACTGAAAATTGAAAATAAAACGAAAACAAAAAAAAATCTAAAAATTCTGAGTTTTTTGAGACAAATTTTAAAATAAAAAAAACGTCCGGAAAATTTTAGAAGTTTCAGAAAAAAATTGAATAAATCAGAAAAAAAACAGAAAGGTGTACAAAAAATCTCGAAAAAAATCTGAAAAAACTGAATAATTCAGAAAGAAACAGCACAAAAATATGGAAAATTTTAGATAAAAATTGAAAAAAGAATCAAAGAAATTCAGAAGGATAATAAACAAAAAATATCAGACAGAATGTGTCAAAAATCTGAAATCTGATTCAGGAAGGTTTAAAAAATCTAAAATGATCAGAGAAAGTTGGATCAAATCAAACAAATTCAGAGAAAATATAAGAAAAAAATGGAAAAAAAATTCTGCTAAATGTCCGTACGATTCGCAGATACGCAGAAAAAAGAACTGAGATCCCAAACATTCAGAAAGATCCAGGAAAAGAAATCGGGAAAAATGCTGCTGTTTGTTGATATTTTCTTATTTTTCCGGATTTCGAAATGAGATAAAATTAAAAAAAATTAAAATTAGAACAATAAAAGAAATCATAAAAATAAGGAAAAAAAATCGGAAAAATTTTGGAAAGAACAGAAACAATCAAAATTCAGAGAGATTCAGAAAAAATCAGAAAAAATCTGAAAATGTCCGACCAAATCAGACAAATTGAAAAACAAATAACCATAAAAAAGATTCTGGAAAATTCTGGAAAACCGCAAAATTAAAAAAAAAATCAAAGCATCTTAGACAAATTGAGAAAAATTCAATTAGATCTAAATCAGAAAAAAAAATCAGGAAAAAGCAGCAAAAATCTAACAAAAACAATAACAGAAAAAAATCGAAAACATTTTTTAATAAAAAAAAAGTTTAGAACAGGACAGGAAACAGGAAAAAAATATGGTTTTTATTCCTAATTTTCTTATTTTTTCTATTTTGTTTCTAAGCTTTTCTATATATCGAATATTGTTTCTAATTTTTTTATATTTACAATTTTTTTCAATTTGCACAAATCTTTCTGATTTCAAATAGATTCAGAAAAAAATAGAAAAAAATATAAAAATTGAGAATAAAGCATAAAAATGCAGTAAATTAAAAAAAAACAAAAAAAAAATCAAGAAAAATGAAAAAATCTGAAAAAATTAATAAGAGATAAAACAATTCAGGAAGATTCATCAGATTCATAATCTGAAAAGTAGAAAAAATCAAAATAATTGAAAAATTTACAAAGCATTTCAGAAAAAAAAAATTAAATTCAGGAAAAGTTTAAAAAGAAATCTGAAAAATTCAAGAGCAATCTGAAAGATTTAGATAAAAAATCAGAAAAATTTAAAATAAAAATAATATAAAATTAAACAAACATTTGGAAACTTTCAAAAACGTTTCTGGAAATTCATAAAAATTAGAAAAGAAAAAAAATCAGAATGATTCAGAAATATTTATAACAAATCAGAAAATATCTGAAAAAATAAAAAAAATGACGAAAAAATGGAAAAAAACATGAAGAAATGGAAAAAATGATGAATCAACAAATTAAAAAGTGAAAAATTGAGAATTTGAAAAGAATCAAGAAATCAAAAATCCAAACAAAGTTTTGAATTCCGATATTCCTATATTCCTATATTCGAAAATTAAAAAAAATTAAAAATTAAAAAACTCAAAAATTCAAAAATTCAAAAATTCAAAAATTCAAAAATTCAAAAATTCAAAAATTCAAAAATTCAAAAATTCAACAATTCAAAAATTCAAATATTTTAAAATTCAAAAATTCAAAAATTCAAAAATTTAAAAATTCAAAAATTCAAAAATTCAAAAATTCAAAAATTCAAAAATTCAAAAATTCAAAAATTCAAAAATTCAAAAATTCAAAAATTCAAAAACTCAAAAATTCAAAAATTCAAAAATTCTAAAATTCTAAAATTCTAAAATTCTAAAATTCAAAAATTCAAAAATTCAAAAATTCAAAAATTCAAAAATTCAAAAATTCAAAAATTCAAAAATTCAAAAATTCAAAAATTCAAAAATTCAAAAATTCAAAAATTCAAAAATTCAAAAATTCAAAAATTCAAAAATTCAAAAATTCAAAAATTCAAAAATTCAAAAATTCAAAAATTCAAAAATTCAAAAATTCAAAAATTCAAAAATTCAAAAATTCAAAAATTCAAAAATTCAAAAATTCAAAAATTCAAAAATTCAAAAATTCAAAAATTCAAAAATTCAAAAATTCAAAAATTCAAAAATTTAAAAATTCAAAAATTTAAAAATCCAAAAATTTAAAAATTCAAAAATTCAAAAATTCAAAAATTCAAAAATTCAAAAATTCAAAAATTCAAAAATTCAAAAATTCAAAAATTCAAAAATTCAAAAATTCAACAATTCAAAAATTCAAAAATTCAAAAATTCAAAAATTCAAAAATTCAAAAATTCAAAAAACTCAAAAATTCAAAAATTCAAAAATTCAAAAATTCAAAAATTCAACAATTCAAAAATTCAAAAATTCAAAAATTCAAAAATTCAAAAATTCAAAAATCTAAAAATTCAAAAATCTAAAAATTTAAGCACTTCAAAAATACAATTATTCAAAAATTCAAGAATTCTAGAAGTAAAAATTTGTAAATTGAAGAATTAGAATATGTGAAAATTTGAAAATTTGAAAATTAAAAATCCCATAATTCCCAAAATTTTAAAATTCTACAAATTAGAGAAATTCCGAAATCCAAGAATAAAACAGAAAAAAGTAAATAAAAAAAAGAATATCAAAAATTCATAAAATTAAAAAAAAATGAGAAAACACAAAAAAAATAAGCAAATTCAAAAATTTTAGAAAAACTGAAAAAAAAGGAAGAATTCGAAAAAGATTTAAATAAAAAAAGAATTTAACAAACAGTTCCAGATAAAAAAAAATCTAAAAAACCAGAATATGGGTTGGGCTCGATTATATACAGACTCGGTTATATGTGATTCGATTTTATACAATTTTGGACTCGATTATGTACAGTTTGAAAAGAAAAAAAAACTTTTTTATAGTTTAAATATGACTTATTTCAAGAAAGAATGTAACCTTTCGACGTTAAGGTGAGATTTAAGTGGCTACCATAAGTAGAGTGGGGTAAAAATCGCGATTTTTGAAGATTTTGCTTGAATATTCACCATGAATTGTTTATATCGATATTAGGATTGGGCGATCTTTAGAAAAAGATCGATCTTGCTGGATCGATTTTCTAAACGGCGCAGGGATCGATTCACTGATTAAATCGGTACCAAAGAATCGATCTTTGCTGAATTGATTTTTTGAAAAATCGAATGCCTTTTTTCCAATTTATTCACTTGTTTTATATAAGTATTATATTTTCTTTAAACGTGAAATGAACATTTCACATTTCTATTCAAACACCAAAGGCATTTCAATTTGATTCTCAGAATGAAGGTCAAAAACAAAAGTTTGAAAGCCCAGAAAAATTGTATTTTCCATGCATTCATTCTGAACCGTCATCATTTAATTAAATAAATTAATTGAAAATTATTATTAGAAATTCAACAACTGATATTCATCTCCGCTGACAATACTCCATTTAGCATTTAGTCGAAAGTAGTCTCAGTTCTAGAAAAGAGCGCTTCAGCTGGACCCGATGTCAACCATTCTATCTTGACACAATTTTCACTGGCAATATAGTGAATTTAATGGTGTAAATATAACTTGTGAACACTTGTATTCTAATGACCAAACTTTCAAAACTGCTTCTCCTAAATTTACGACCAGTGATTTGACAACCTTGGAAGATGTTTATGAAATTGTGGTTTTTGGTGAGAATCAAAAACTGAAAAACAAATTTACAATTTTTTTTCCTACGATCAAAAAGATAGGAAAGATGCCATTGGAAATCGGGGAGGAAAAGATCGATCGTCAAAATATCGATCCAAGTTCGCCCGATGCTATTCACTGTCACTACTTTGGCATCCTCGAAAGCTATCCAAATGTTCAAATCATGTTTTTAAAATTTGTCAGGTGGTGAGATTAAAATCGATGTACATTGAACAAAAAAAAACTCTAAGATCGAAAAAATCGAAAGAAAAAGATCGATCTTTACGATTTTTTAGGGTACAATGAATCGATCCAAAAAATCGGAAATCGAAATGGAAAAGATCGATCTTCTGAAAATCGATCCAAGATCGCCCAATCCTAATCGATATTGCAGCGAAATTAAGAAAGATAGAAGTTGGGCGTCAAAGAACAAATTGTAGAGTGGTTTGAGAGCTTTAATTTGATTGATAGAAATAATCAAGTTTGATATGAATTTTTGGGACAAAATTAAAAATTACGCAATAAAAATTACTAACTTCCAAATTTTTCACTTCCAAATTGTTATTTAAATTAATCTAGACGTTCCACTACTATATCCTGTACTAAATTTTCTCATCTTTCAAATGAAAGCAGCAGAATTGGCTTACGTAGCGTACTTTTTATCGTCGAGCCACTTTGAGGCAACAGAGTCCGAAACAAATAATGAGTTCTTTAACTCTGTAATTGTTAAAATTAGAACATATGTGTAGGATGATTTTTTTCATCAAATATGATCATCTATCACCTCCTGAGAGATTCTGGAAAAAAAATTTCATGTGAGAAGGGTGTCTAAGGAGATGAATCAAAAATTAAATTCTTGTTTTACTTTCAATAAACGAAAAATATATGCATAAAGAACAAATAAAAAAAATCTTAACTCGATTATATACAGGATTCGATTATATACGAAGAAATCAGAGACAGTATATAATCGAATCCGCGCTATATATAGAAAAAAAACTCGAAAATTCATAAATTAGTCATTAGAAAAAATATCAACAAAAAATAAATAGGGAATAAAATCGGAAAAAAAAGAATAATTCAGAAGAAATCAGTAAAAACTAAATCGAAAAATGTAAGAAAAAATTGAAAAAGAAAATCAGAGAGATTTAGAAAGACAATAAAAGACATAATCAGACAAAATATGAAAAAAAACTGAAATTACTAAAACCATTCTAAAAGGTTAAGAAGTTTGGTTAAATTAGTTTTAATGATAATTAGTGGGTCTACCCAAGCTCAAGCTCATTAGTTTTAATAATAATTAATGGATATATGTGGTCAATTTGGCATAATACTGTAAATAAAAAAGCTTGAGTGAACCTAAGCCAAAAATATGGATTATGCCAAAGGTTATGCTTACTGGGTTGGTTGGACACAATATTCTGCACGAATTGCCAAAATCACCTAAAACTACCTCGGGAGCATTTAACGACGTTTTAGAAGATCGTGTTCAACATGAAGTTAAATTTCTACATGACAACGCCAGACAACGTACCTCAAACAACGTGAACGTTGTGTATTGCAATTGAACACAACCATTCAACGTAAGCCGTCTTCGTCTGTAGTCTTTCACTCTCAACGCATTAACGGCACATTGACTCAAGAAACGCATCGGTTGAAGCTACCCATATTTGGCGAATACAATTTCAACCTGCTCAATAAAACATTTGAAAGGACTCTGTGAACCGTTATGGTATGAATTTCGTTAACGCCTTAATTCGATCGTTCACTGATTGGATCCTGTTATCAGGATACTCTATACCTGTTCCTCCAAACAAGGATTGACGCATGGCAGTTCTTCAATCTATGAGACTCTTCCTCCATCCCAACTTTTGCTCGGTCTAGTTTCCTCCATTTTACCACTAATCGGTAGTCTGGGATCGATAGTTAGTACCATCCCATTCTCGCAATTTAGTCCACCGCAACATCATCACATAAAAGAAGGTACGTTACCGGTAATCGCACCGTTTGTGGCCGGTATCGTCCCTCAATTTAAAAAAAACCTTCATCCGTCAGACATCGTGTACCATGTGTGACGGCGTGAGTTCGTGTT